>NC_134486.1:300791230-301046230 GCF_040206685.1 Ascaphus truei
TGCGCACCACTGTACAAGACCTTTCGAAGCGCATAGATGTGGTCGGCCATTTTGCTAGGGAGAATCTTAGATCAGCCCAGGACAATCAGGAGAGACATTACAATCAGAGTGCTCGTATGGGAATGTTTCACCCGGGAGACAAGGTGATGTTATTGTTACCCAGTTGCGAGAGTAAACTCCTGGCCAAATGGTAAGGCCCATTCGAAGTACTCTGCCGTACGGGTGATGTGGATTACGAGATCGCTCAACCAGGGTCCAGGAAGGGTAAACAAATTTACCATGTGCTGAAACCCTGGAAGATGCAGCGGTCTCTATTCATCCACCTGGTGGAGGAGGAAACGGACTTGGGTCCTCAGCCTCCACCGGAGAACATCGTGAGTGCCGATAAAATCCCAATGGGTAAACAGTTGTCCTCTGAACAAAAAGGGGACTTGTTAGCATGATGTTTTTTCTGATTTACTAGGACAAACTAACTTAATTTCACATGCGATAGAGACAGCACCTGGGGTAAACGTATGTTCCCATCCTTATAGGTTGCCTGAAAGTCGTAGGGCTCTGGTAGAGAAGGAGGTACAAGAAATGGTACACTTAGGAGTGATTGAGGAATCATGCAGTGAGTGGTGTAGTCCACTAGTTATGGTCCCTAAACCCGATGGAAGGTAAGATTTTGTGTGGACCTCCGAAAGGTCAATGCGGTATCCAAGTTTGACGCATATCCGATGCCAAGGATGGAGAAATTAATTGACGCCCTTGGTAACTCGGAATATATATCCACGCTGGACTTGACAAAAGGATACTGGCAAATACCCTTAGAGGAAAAGTCCAAGTGCAAAACAGCCTTTGCCACTCCCATGGGTTTATACCAGTTTGTGACAATGCCATTTGGACTGCATGGAGCCCCAGCCACATTTAAGAGACTCATGGATAAGGTACTGAGAACCCATAGGACTTATGCCGCAGCCTAACTAGATGACATTGTCATTTATAGTAAACACTGGCGGGCCCATCTAAATAGGCTGAAAGCGGTCCTCAAATCTCTAAGAGAGGCAGGGCTCATAGCCAACCCTAAGAAATGTGCCTTGGTTAAGGCGGAAACCAAATATTTAGGGTATGCAGTGGGGGGTGGAAACGTAAGGCCACTTGCCGACAAGGTAGTTGCCCTGAAAGAAGTTCCGACCCACCAAAAAAAAACGCAGGTACGCTCTCTGCTGGGTTTAGCAGGGTACTACCGGCGGTTCATCCCCAACTATTCGGAAGTGGCAGCCCCTTTAACGGACCTCACAAAAAAGTGTGTCCCTACACAAGTGGTATGGTCAAGGCATTGTCAGAGAGCCTTTGAGGACATAAAAAGGAGTCTATCAGAGGGTCCCGTCCTTTGAAGCCAGGACTTCAACAGCCCTTTTGCATTGCAAACAGATGCATCAAAGATAGGGCTAGGGGCAGTGTTGTCACAACAGTTTGAGGGAGTTGAACACCCTATCCTTTTCCTGAGTAGGAAATTGTTCCAGAGGGAAAAAAACTACTCAGTGATTGAGAAAGAGTGCCTCGCAGTAAAGTGGGCAATTGAGGCTTTGAGGCATTACCTGGCAGGAGTCCATTTTACTTTGTGTGACGGACCATGCTCCACTGAAGTGGTTAAATAGTATGAAGGATTCCAATGCTAGATTGACTAGGTGGTATATGACCTTCCAACCCTTCTCATTTGAGATTCAGCACAGGCCGGGAAGAGAACGCAAATGCTGACTTCTTTTCTAGAGAAAGGGTGGATGGTCGGGCTTCAGCCGTGCGTAGCCCCAGCCACACACTAACAGGGGAGGAATGTGACAGGGTAAATAAAAGCCACCAGCTATATGCCTGGCAGACCTATGTTTAATCTGCAGTGCAGCAGTGACTAGGTTAACTTCAGCTGGGAACCTCAGGACAATTAGTGGGATCCCAGCTGCCTAATCAAGGTGTGTTAAAAACCCCAGGCTGTAGACACATGGTGTCCAGCTGTTCAGGAGAGAGGAGATTACTGATAGAAGGTCTGTCTTTTTGTATGCTGTCTGAAGCAGGGAAATCCCCTGAAACTCTGGAGAGCGAACAGCTTCATTTAAGGTCTGTTTTGCAAAGTACATGTTTTATGGACTGTTGTGTTTACTATGCTGAAGAAAAGCTATTTTTGTTTTGTGTGCTGTATAATTTAAGGCTAAATAAATAAGCCTTATCAAGAAAAACCCGCGTGTGTAGTTGCATGTACCCTGCAACAGACCCCATCAGGGGCAACGCTCACCAGCTGCGAGGCCGGTCGCCCGTGTGCGACTGGCACACACAGAGGATCCAAGTACAGCCGTGGAACCAGCCTACAGAGGGATGCCCAGCGGAGAGACTGCACTTGTCCCCCGCTCTCCGCTGCTGGTCCTGAGGTGTCATCAGGTTGCTCCAGTCGGGATGCAGCCCAACGATGTCCGGCAGAAGCATCTGTGAAAGGTGACCATCGAAGACCGGCAGGCGGGTGGCTTGCTAGACTCCGGTGCCACCGTGACTCTGGTTCGCCCTGATATGGTGCGGCCAGAAGATTTGCTCCCGGGCACCGGGATGCAAGTGACCATGCCAGACGGAGGACCGCGGTCACTAATGGTTGCCCGGGTCTTTTTGGACTGGTGTGCCGGACGTGGCAAGAGGGATGTGGGGGTTTTGTCTGGGTTAGATGCTGAGGTCTTGTTGAGTAATGACCTAGGACACGTTACCTGTGTTTTTACCACTGAGCTGGCACCTGTTGCAGCGATCACCAGGAGCCAGTCAGCAAGGAAAGCAGCAGAACCAGCCCCTGTCCCCTGCATTTGGGACCTACAGTTCCATTAGTCTCTGCAGAGACCAGACAGGTAAGCCAGACTCAGTCGCTTTCTGACACTGACTTAATGTTCCCTGTACCTGTTCCCTTTCCCCCTGACACAGATGTGACTGGGGGGTGGCCAGAGTTAGGTGCCCAGTTTAGGGATGTGGTGCGATCTGATCCCAGCTTGGAGGGCATGAGACTGCGGGCGTCCGAGTCTAAGCCAAGCAAGGGGTCTGATTACTTCTTGTGGCATCGCGGGCTCCTATACAGAGAGCAAGGGACCACTGGGTTAGATGAGGTATGGACGGGGAAAAGAAGAAAAAACGAATGGCGCACAGCCAGGGAGCCAGGTGGTTACAAAAAAGTTACCTTTATTCAGTGCATGGTTGAAGACATATTCACCCCTTGGGGGACAAAAACAAGCACCTCCTATGCGTTTCGGACCGGTAGGTCCTTTATCAAGGAGTCTGGGATATGGAGGCATGAGGTACCTTATATACATGTGTTGCTATTAGGATAATTGGACAAATCTGCGCGCATGTCGTGTGAAATGCCCATTGCGCATGACGTCACACGGGGCGCCGATACACCAGCCCTGGGGATTATGGGTACGGACCGCCCCCTGTTCCAGTCTGCGAATGCCCACATGAGGCATATACACAGGAGTTCCAGTCCTAGTCTCTGCTCACAATTCCGCCCATAGTGACGTCACTGCGGGTCTCGGATAGGCTAAGGCACACCGCTACACCACCAATGAATATGATGAGTAAATGATGCGACCACCAATCGAAAACACCCCAGCAGGCATACACAAATGAGTGCAATGATCCGCAAAGTGCTTAGTAAAGCTAAACTGCAAGATATAACGTACATTGAGAGCGAATTAATAATAAGAGCGAATTCATAAACACTCCCAGTAATATCATAGTACCTCCTCGCTCCAAATCCCACAAATACAAAGACATTCAGCATATAAAAAACGGCCTTCATATTACAGTAGGTCCACATCAATATAAGACGTCATGATCAAAACATAACATACAATGTCTACCTTAAAAAACACATACAGAAAATAAAAAACAAAGTTAAACAATCTTAGTAACTCACAGGTCTATTGTTTATCCCCACTCCCACTGGTGTCTCCATGGATAGTGCTATATTGTTATATACTGGATGAAGTTGTCTGGGGTTTGAGCACCCTAATTTTTCTTACCTATGGACGGGGAAAAGACAGCTAGTGGTACCCCGGGAATATAGGTAGCAGTTGTTGCGGGTAGCCCACTCCATTCCACTAGCGGGGCATCAGGGGGTCGGTAGGACGCAAGCCCGGCTGTTGCAGCATTACTACTGGCCGGGGGCATCCAGTGAGGCGGCAGAGTTCTGCCGATCCTGTGATGCCTGCCAACGAGTAGGTAAGGCGGGTGATCGTGTGAAGGCACCCCTGAACCTGTTACCGGTAATAGGGGAACCCTTTCAACGGGTAGCTATGGACCTCGTGAGACCCCTCATGGTTCCCAGCTGGTCAGGAAAGCACTACATTCTCACGGTGGTCGATTTTGCAACCCAGTAGCCTGAGGTGGTAGCGCTTGCCAGTATTGATACTAGGGCAGTAGCTAAAGCTCTGTTAGCCATTTTCTAGGGTAGGTTTCCCTAGTGAGATCCTAACCGATCAGGGGTCGCAGTTCATGAGTGAATTGCTCCAGTGTCTCTGGGAGGCGTGCGGGGTGAAGCACCAGCGCACGACCCCTTACCACCCCCAAAACCAACAGACTATGTGAGAGGTTCAATGGTACCCTGAAGCAGATGCTGCGAACATTTATAGAGGCAGAGGGGAAAGACTGGGAGATTCTCCTGCAGCATTTGCTGTTTGCGTACCAGGAGGTGCCGCAAGAATCTACAGGCTTCTCTCTCTTTGAGCTGCTATATGGTTGCAGGGTACGGGGACCTCTGGACCTATTCCGTGAGGGATGGGAAGGGGAGACTACCACTACTGATGCTTCTGTGCTTCAGTATGTGATAGATCTCAGAGACCGGTTAGAGATGCTCATGGAGTTGGCACAGGACAACCTTAGGGATGCTCAGACCAAGAAGAAGACTTGGTATGATCAGAATGCCCGTTGCAGAGAGTTCATCCCAGGACAGCAGGTACTTGTTCTCAAGCCCATTCGGGAGAACAAATTAATGGCTGCCTGGTCAGGCCCGTATCCGGTACTGCGAAAGATGAATGAGTGCAACTATGTTGTACAGGTAGATGCTGAGACAGGGAGAAATAAGACTTATCACATCAACATGCTGAAGGAGTACATAGCACCGAGTGTGTCGTCAGTGCTGGACATTTGCAGCCCACCGATGGGGGATCCGGTGAGCAATGCTCTGCCTGATCTCCTGGGGGAGGCTAGGCAGGGAGGTACCATAGAGCAGGTGGATATAGGGGCTCAGCTGAGTGTCAGGCAGAGAGCAGAAGCCAGGGCTATGCTAGAGAATTATAGGGCTCTTTTTTCAGACAAGCCAGGGAAGACACACATTGCAGAACCCAGTGCTGACAGGGGATCTGAGACCTCTGCATAAGTATGCTTATAGAGTGTCAGCAGAGGTGAAGGGCAGTATAGAGAGGGAGGTAGAAGAGATGCTGGCCCTAGGGGTAACTGTACCATCCCAGAGCCCTTGGGCTTGTCCGGTAGTCCTGGTACCTAAGAAGGATGGAACCACCCGGTTCTGTGTGGACTACCAGCAGCTCAATGCGGACACAGTGTCAGATGCCTACCCCATGCCCCGCATGGATGAGTTGTTAGATGAACTCACGGGGGCAAGGTATCTGACGACTATGGATCTCAGTAAAGGGTACTGGCAGATCCCTTTGACCAAGGAGGCTAGAGAGAAGTCTGCATTTATTACCCCAAGTGGCCTCTATGAATTTCTAGTGATGCCATTCGGGATGAAAAATGCACCGGATACCTTTCAACGCCTGGTCAATCGCTTGCTGGAGGGTATGCAATGGTTTGCAAGGGCATACCTGGACGACATTGCTGTCTTTAGTAATTCGTGGGACTCACACTTAGTGCATGTAGCTGCGGTGCTAGCCAGGATTAGGGAAGCGGGACTCACATTGAAACCCACCAAGTGCTTAGTAGGGATGGCAGAGGTATTGTACCTAGGGCACAGAGTGGGTGGTGGGCATCTTAAGCCAGACATAGCTAAGGTGGAAGCTATAGTGCAGTGGCCCATTCCCAAAACCAAGAAGCAAGTCATGGCTTTCCTAGGCACCGCAGGCTACTACAGAAAGTTTGTCCCTCAGTATAGCGCCATTGCCAAACCCCTGACTGACTTGACCCAGAAGCGACAGTCTGTGCTGGTAGTCTGGTCTCCTGCCTGTGAGGTCTCGTTTCAGGCATTAAAGACTGCACTAGCCAGCGCTCCTATACTTGCTGCTCCAGACTATGCAAAAAAGTTCCTGGTGCAGACTGATACCTCAGACTTTGGCATTGGGGCTGTACTCAGCCAAGTGGGGGAGGAGGGCGATGAGCACCCGGTAGTATAACTAAGCCACAAACTGCTGCCCAGAGAGGTGGCATATGCCACCATTGAGAAGGAGTGTCTGGCCATAGTGTGGGCTCTAAACAAGTTACAGCCTTATTTGTATGGCAGACATTTCACGGTAATAACTGACCACAATCCTTTGAGTTGGTTACAGAGGGTGTCGGGGGAAAATGCTAAACTTTTGCGCTTGAGTCTTGCCTTACAGGAGTGGAACTTCACCATCCAGCACAAGAAAGGAAGTGAGCATGGTAATGCTGATGGCCTCTCCCGCCAGGACAGCCCTCAGGACTTACTTGGAATTTTAATTAAAAAAAACAAGATCGGCTATGAGAGCTGCACAGTTAGAGTGACTGATTCAGCCTCTACTGCGTGTCTATTACAGAGAGGCAGACCCCGGTAGGACTGACACAGCAGGGACCCCTTCTGTGTTACTCTGGCGAGCCATTAGTCTGCACGGCACAACTTGCAAGGATCTCGGGCATATCCCAAAATTCCATTTCGAGATTCTTTAAAATAACGGCCGCTGCATCTGTAAATTACACAATTCACAATTAAAACACCAAAACCAAACCATTATGAAATAAATGAAAGTTCAATGTAATCACCATAAGCCAAAATCTAACTGCCAAAAAGAAGCCACTATTAAAAAGCAAGCCCCCCCGAAATAAACTATTTAAAACACCACTAAAAATACAACTAAGTAAATAAAAAAAGAAATTTCATTACACAAACATTTCTAAACAAACAAGCAAACTATATTAAAAATACATAAAAACAAGCATCTGCAGAAACAACCATTGATTGTCCCTGTATGTATGTATATCCATAGAGACATACATAAATACAGTGGCAATAATTGTGCATCAAAAATAATTCAATCACATTAAAAAAAAAAAATCAAAAACCTGTTAAAGTAAGATAGCATAAATCTAATTTTTTTACTTACCTTTAGATGACTTCACCCTATGAATCCCGGGGACACAGCAAGCTCACGAACCAATCCACAAACAGGAAACAGGTTAAAAAAAATCCCAAGTCTTTATATTCTTTCTTTTTCTTTTTCTCTAAATTTGTAATCCTATTCGTCAGTTTCTGGTGTCTTCTGGGGTCTTCGCGGTCTTCATCTGTATCTTCTTCTTCATCTGTATCTTCTTCCGGCCACCTTGTCCTCTTCTTGCTGGAGGATGTCCGTCCTCCTCGGCTTCTTGGTGTAAAATTAGGCGACGTAGGCTTTTATAGGCCTATGACATCACATTTCCATTAAATGGTTCCCACTGCTCTGATTGAGCATTGAAAACCATGTCATTTTCTATTTTTTTGTGGGGGTGGGGGGTGACGACATTTAAAGGGAATGATGCCAGCCAATCAGAATGGATGTGCTTCATTTCCCTTTAAGATGACGTCATCAAAAGCAAGATGGCCGCAGTCACATGGTACTTGAGCAAATCAGATCGTGGGAACTATATCCCCAATCTGATTGGCTGTAGTAGACCACGTGACTCCCTTTGGATGACGTCACATACTTTCTCCCAAAACCTCTGTCACATGGTCTGCTACAGCGTGTTTTGCTCGCAGGCCAGAAAAAATGCCTTAAGGCCGATAAAGCGCTGTTATCACTGCTTAGAGATTCTCGCAGCAGACTGTATCGGCCTTAAAAGCCACTTTGCGCTCTTAAAACAAGTTATCACTGCTTAGTGCATAGCCCCCCTAGAATCTATTACAAAGTGAGGAATTACCACTTGTAATTACCTTTTTGCACATGGATGTGGTGAGACCACATGAGTTTCTTTAAATAAGAAGCACTGAACTATCAACAAAGTTATAGAAAAAATGCTTAAATGGCGGTTCACAGCCGTTCCAACGGACATCTGTTTACCGCCATTTCAGCCTTTTTTCCTACTACTTGGATCTCGGGCTGGAGCACGCCCGCTTCACACCGATTACAAGCCTCTCGACACAGCGTCATACCGGCGTTATTGATGTGTCAAGATTTTGAGTACAACGCCTTTCGTTTGCTTTCTGTTGTGTCGGACGTCAGGATTTAGTGAGGGTAGTGGCGGAGCAAGCGGTCGGGTACCATGGGGCGCTCTATACAATGGGCTCACCGGCACGTCTGCCTCTCCTTACCACATTATAGCCCACGTCCTGAGGGTAAGTCCACATTGCACACAGTGAGAATTTTCTATGCTTCTATGTTTATTCTGGCTTGATCAGTGTCAGGATTCAGACTTTATTCACTGCTATTTACAGTTTTCTCCTGCATATGCTAGAACATCGGTTCCTGGGAGTTTATTCTCCTTTCTACACATATGAACAAAGTTAAGCTACAGTACTAAAGAGGGGTCTACTGTCCCCAAGATCAAAGCTATGAAGATCAGATTCAGTTCAACAAAGGCAACATACAGGTAACTTCATAGTGTACTATTAAGATATAGAAATATTTAAGTTTTATGGCTATCTCCTTTTTACTTTGACCTGTTTTATTTACTCAGAACATTTGAAAGTTGTTAACATCATGGCAGAAATATATGGTATCAGAATTGTGTGATAGACATTTGGGATATCATTTATTAGTTCAATTACCCTGTTATTCTTTTTAAATCTTTTGAGTTATCTTTTTATTTCCCTGGATGCACCAAGTTGATTCATTTCTTAGCAACCACTGGACTTATCTAGAATTATCACTGGTGTGACTGTGAAATGCAATATCTCTGCTGGCCCAACACACAGTGAGTATGTGCGGGGATTAAAGTAGAATATAAACCAGTGGTTTGAAACCTCATAAGAACTGTAGAATGCTTTAAGATATATGTTTTATTAATAATGACAATATATAAATAGTGTTGTATATTAATTAAACAACACTTAAGAGAATAACATGGCATTAATTAATATAATATACAAAGAATATACTGTATACTAGGAGTGTAAAATACAAAATTCTAAAATTATAGTAGTAACAAAAACCATACAAAATTGATTGTGTTCACCTTGATGTGGTGAGACCATGTCTTATTTAAATATATCTCAACATATCTCACCAGGAGTTGAAAAGGCTATTTAGTGTTGGTGTTAATTCAAGCATAGCCTCTTTCCTCTTTACCAACAGGAAAAGCTTCTGGATTCATTTTTGGGAATTTTCGCACAATTTATTGTTGAAAGTGCATTCGCCCCCAGCCCCCCTCCCTATTTTGCTAAAAACTTTTGAGAGACAAGCTCAGCCACATTTGTATACATCTAATTTACTGGATGTCCTTCATGCAGACCCTGCAAAAATAAGCATGAATAATGTTCCAACCATTGGGGTCCCGGGGATGGAGAGAAAAAAATGTTAATTATCGGGCCACCGACAGATTTCCTGTGGCCCAGGACAGGAGTTTTGACCATACCCCCCTGCCCCCCCCCATGTCTGTGACCTTGAAATCTCCCGCTTGGGCCGCCCTCCCTCCCCCCCATTCCCACTCCCCCCCACCCCCCAACACACACCCACCCAGACGTCAGGCTCTGCTTCCGATGTGCACTGGCAGGAGGCAGGATGGATTGGAACAGGAGGAAGAATCTGTGGGCAGTCGCGCCTGGCGGGGGTAACCAGAGGCCCGGCAGCTGGATGCCAAAGTTGAGGCAGTGCCCAACTTCTACCACCAGCTGGCCGGGCCCTTCACAGCCACCGAGCCCGGGACACTTGACCTGGCTCTCCCCCCCCCCCTGTCGGCGGCCCTGTACATTATGCTTGCAACAGAAGGAAAAATGTACAAACAGGCAAGAGAGAATTACAAAGCAATCTTATTTTTTTTTAATGCATTGTATATTTTGGTTTCTCTGTATGATGGCAGATGGATGAGCAGCAGTGCATGAAATTGAAGCTACAGTATCTGTGTTTCATGCGGTTGCTTTTATCTACAGACGTTACATTTAAGGGTCCACTCTGAAGGTTTCAGTTTGAAAATAACGCCTTTTGATCTTGCACTGTTTTCTTTTTGCAGGGTCATTTTAACACGTTTGAAGAGATTGTTATTTCAGATATTTTATTTAAAGAAAAAAAGGCTATTCCTATCATAAAATTATTATTTTCTCCTTGTAGACTGAGGTTCTGGGAACTTAAAAATAAATGTATTCATAATCTTGATTTTTCATAAAGTACCATGTTAAGAAACTGCCTGGGTCATATGACTATGTTAAAGCGTTTATTGGAGAGTGTTGACACTGTATTGTATTATCATACAAACTGATTGTTTCTTCCATAAGCTTCTTGCAGATGGAAATAATAAGATAACGTTCATATGATAAGACATTAAAGAAAATAATAAAACAACAAAAGCAGAGTATTGTACTAGAGCAAACACAATGTATACCGTGTCGCAATAGGGAAGAACAAGATTGCTCCTCCATGGTCGTGTGTCTATGATTCTCAGCAGAATTGATACTTTGATATATTGTGGAATTGAGATGTGGTGATATGTGCATGTCTGTATTAGTTGGTTATTAAGTGTAGAGTGTTTGTTTATATATTCATGTGGGATATAAACCATCTGTGATGGTTTAAAGCAGCAATATTACATTCCCCTCTTTTTTTGCTGCTTTTTCAAATAATGTATAATTCTACATTCTTACCTAAGCTGGCAATCGTTTGCTGCTCCTGTTATAAATCTGTCAAAATCCAAATTGTGTGCCTAACATAATGGCCTCTATGCTACAGCAGTATGTGAAATGCTGCAGCTATGTGACATTAAATGACTAAGTGAAGCACATTATTGTTGCAGCTGTCAGAGAAATAGACAGTCTGCTGTTTGGAACACAGTGGCAGATCTGTTTGTGATACTTTGTTACCAAAGTGCTAAGCTCCAAAAGGTTTTTGTGTGAGCCTGTTTTAAATGCAGACAGTATTATCTAATACTACAGAACTGATTTATTTAAAAAAAATTAAACAAACCATACAGATGCAGCGGCCGTTATTCAAACATTTACCTGGGTAAATTTTGCGTTGTACCGTGTGTAGGTTGAGATATTTTCACTAGTTTTGCCAGGGCAGACATAATGGCCCATCGGATTAACACAGCAGGGGTCTCTGCTGTGTGAGTCCTACTGGGGTCTGCCTCTCTGTAATAGACGCGCAGTAAGAGAGAAACTGAATCAGTCACTCTAACTGCGCGCCTTTCACAGGCGATCGCGGGGGATTTATTTAATTTTAAACATTACATTAATGTAGCTTGGGGTCTCCAGAGCTGAACCGCATTGATTTTAGGTCCAGGGACCCCTACTTACAGAGATACAGGCCCCGTTGTGGGGTGCCGGTATCCCCAATGCATTGAAATGTCCTGGTCACGTGGCGCGGGACATTTACATGCATAGGAGATACCGGCACCCTATAACGGGGCCTGTATCTCGGAAATCAGGGGCTCCCGGACCTCAAATCAACAAGGTTCTGCTCCAGAGACCCCCTGCTACAATACACTAGTAATAAAATTTAAATTAAAATATGTAATAACCACGAAAACACAACCCACCCCCTGTACATCAACGTAAAACCATATTTAATTTTTTGCGCACAGGATTAATACCACAGGCCGGTGGGGGTCCCCGGGTGATCCCAATGGGTGTGCGCAGGCCCCACAGTGCACCACGGGAGGTACCCACAGGTTTCTGGGGGTCCCCAGATCATCCACACGAGTGTCTGGGGGCCCTCAGGTTGTTCCCATGGGAGTCTGGTTGGCACTCGGGTGGTCCCTGCAGGTCCTGGTTCCTCCCCGCAGGTGTCTGTGGGTCCTCAGGTGGTCAATATGGGTGTCCGTGGCTCCTCGGGTGGGCCCCGTGGGTCCCCGCTGGCTTGCGGTATCATTCCTTTATTTAAAAAAAAATAAACATGGCCTACATTTCAATAAATACACCCCTGTGCCCCCACATAAAACCAATATTTATTTTTATAGACACAGGATTAATACCACAGGCCGTCGGGGTCCCCGGGTGGTCCCGACAGGTGTCCGCATGCCCCACAGTGCACACCGGGGTTCAGGGAGCTGATTCAACACAATATCAATCCCTGAGGTGCCTTTATATGACCATGATTATACTATCGGCACACTACTTAGCAACAGTGTATTTTCTATGGGATTCACTTCTATACTTTGCCTAATACAGTGCGTCGGTATGCTGCGGTTCCTTCTTTTGCTGACAGGAGCTGCAACAATGCAGCTGTTCATTAATCTGTGTTTGTAGTGTCTGTCTGGACCTCAGCAGATATGACATGGATCTAATTGCATTCTCTTCACAGGTATGTTTCTGAACGGCAAGTCCTGTTTTAAAAGAATTACCTCACCCGGCCTTTATTATTCATCTTTTGTTATGTTGAATATCAATTGTTATGTTGAATATCAAAAGGTGTTTTTTTTTTTTCCCTCTCTCAACTGTGTGCTGATAATTGCAACCTGGAACAAGCTGATTTATTGGGGAGGGGGGGATGATCATGTGACTGCTTAGATGTATAAAACTAACAACCCCCCTGCATTTGCATTTTAGAGTGCGGCATTTAAAGTGAGCCTTTTAAGTGAGAATATATAGTTAGACTATTGTTTATATATAGGTAGACTATAGTTAATATTTTTACTTTTCTTCATGCAAGACCTATAAACTCAGTTGATATGACATGGATTTAATTGCATTCTCTTCACCGGTATGTTTCTGAACTGCATCCCCTGTATTAAAAGAAATAACCATCCGTCCTTTATTATTGTTCTTTGGTATATTTGAATATCAAAAGGTGTTTTTTTTTTTTTTTCAACTTAAATTTTATTGAAGGGTCACATGTACATCAGACATTGCAAACATTTTTATCCATATCAATTTCATAACAAAGTCAAGCGTCCATATGATCTAACTATGCACAGGACAAACAGGGGTGACCGACAGACAGACAAACACCTCTAAGCTAAACCTAAGGGAAAGTGGGGGGGGGGGTGGTGAGAAGGGGGTGGGGAAGGGTATCTTCTACTGTGGTTCCACTGTGAGCCTTATTACCTCTGGATCATCTCTTACAGGGGGGGGGGCTTGGGATCTCCCCGGACTCCTCCGTGCCTTCCTCCCCGGGCACTCAGCCTCTCTGGGTCAATCCGTCTGTCTATTATTTTTTTTTTTTTTTTTTTTTTATTGTTATTATGGGTTTTGTGCTATCGCCCCAGGGGAGAACGCATTTCTTTCTATCATTGCCAAATTGTGGACCTTTCTACCCCCGGAATATCTACCTGGGCCAGCCACGGCATCCAGACTTTTATAAAATTTTCCCCCGTGTCATTCACGAGGCTAGTCAGCTTCTCCATCTGACAGACCGTCCAGATTCTGTTCCGAATTGCCGCTATTAATGGGATCGTATTTTGTTTCCATCGTGCTGTGATCTCCCCCCGCATTGCCGTTGCAAAGTGAGTTATCAGTTTATGGGCATGCTTGGGTAGTCCTTTTAACGGTCTGTTCAGAAGGAACAGCCACGGGTCCAATGAGACCTCTACGTCCAGGATACTATTTAGCCAATCTTTAATTTGTTCCCAGATCCCGACTATTTTGGGGCAGGACCACAGCATGTGCAACAAATCTGCTTGCTGTCCACATTGTCTGGGACACAATGGGGAGTAACTGGGCAGAAATTTAGCTAATTTTGTGGGAGTGTAGTACCATCTCATCATAACTTTATATGCGTTCTCCCGTAGGGTCGTGCACATGGAGCTCTTGGAGACCGCAGTCGCGATTTTTGTCCACTCCTCCAGCTCCAACACCTCCCCCAAGTCCGACTCCCAGCTGGTCATGTAACTCAGTTTTTCTGCTACCACTGCCCCCGAACCCATTACTTCCTTGTACAACTGAGATATGAGTCCCTTAGTGGTTGTCCCTGAACGACAGAGCTTTTCGAAGTTTGTTAATTGATTTATCGGTTGGTGAGCCTGGTAAAATGCTCTGATCTGGAGGTATCTAAAGAATTCAGCATTTGGGATATGTTTGTCAGTTTTTAGTATATCAAAAGTTTGTATGCCTCTTCTACCCTCCAGATCTGTTAATCTATTAAGGTGGTTAGCTTTCCAGATTGCGAAGTTGGTACTGTTCAGTCCCGGAGCAAATAAAGGATTATCCCATAGGGGGGTCATGCCTGATTTTTGGTGGGTCAAATTACATTTAAGTCTCGTGCTCTCCCACACCGAGAGTGAGTTGGTCATTGAGGATAGCGACCATTTGGTACCTGATCGCACCTTTTTAGGGAGCCAAATTAGACTTTTCAGTTCAATTGGGGAGCAAATCTCCTTTTCTATCTCGACCCATCGTTTTGAATCCGGATCGGCGTGCCATTGCGCAATTTGGCATAATTGTGCCGCTTTGTAATATGAGAACAAGCAAGGTACCGCTAGCCCTCCCGCTCCCGTTTGTCTACGCATTATCTGCTTGCCCACTCTCGCTCTCCTACCTCCCCAGATAAATGTATCTATTTCTGATTGAAGCGCGAGGGTGTCCTTCAATCTAAGTGGCACCGGCAAGGTTTGGTAAAGATACAGGAGGCGGGGAAGCAGATTCATCTTAATGCAGTGAATCTTCCCTATCCAAGAAATTTTAAATGTAGCCCATCGCCGTATGTCCCCTTTCAGGGTGCTTATTAGTTTAGGATAGTTGGCCTGATATAGCAGATTGGTTGTCTTTGTAACGTTTATACCTAGATATTTAATTTGCTTCTGCTGCCATTTAAAATTAAAGTTGAGGGTGATCAGCTTCTCCATTAGTTTTGGTAGATTTATGTTCATGGCCTCAGATTTAGACTGGTTAATTTTAAACCCGGAGATCTTATTAAACCTCCCCAGTAAATTGAATAGGTTTGGCAGAGAGGTAAGGGGCCTAGAGATTGTCAGGAATACATCATCCGCATACAGTGCCACTTTATGCGACTGGCTTCCAATGACAATACCCGTGATATCTTTGCTGTCTCTTATCTGAGCAGCGAGGGGTTCCATGCATAGTGCAAAAAGAAGTGGGGAGAGCGGGCAGCCTTGTCTCGTGCCACTGCTAATTGTGAAGGGATCCGAAGCGAATCCTCGGTGGGTCACCCTAGCCGACGGGTCCGAATATAGGGCCAAAATAGCTTTTGTCACCTTCTCCCCCAGACCAAATGCTCCAAGCGTAGCCTCGAGGTATGGCCAGTCTATCCTGTCAAATGCCTTTTCTGCGTCCAGGCTGAGCGCCATAACTGGAATCGATCTAACATTGGCTATTTCTAACAGATCAATAATTCGTCTGGTGTTATCTGCGGCTTGCCGGCCCGCGATAAACCCGACCTGATCTGGGTGCACCAGCCTGGGTAGGACTAGACTCAAACGGTTGGCCAGCAATTTCGCATAGATTTTAATGTCCGAATTAATCAGGGAGATTGGTCTGTAGCTACCACAGTCCTGCGGGTCTTTTCCCTGTTTGTATATTACTGAGATGGACGCTTGGAGCATATGTCGTGGGAAAGGAGTTCCCCCTAATACTTGATTAAACATGCGGAGGAGATGTGGAGTCAATTGTTTTTTATACTTTTTATAATAAAGATTAGAGAATCCGTCGGGACCCGGGGCCTTAGAAGGTTTCAAATTAGTGATTACCTCCATAACCTCTTCCGAGGTGAAATCCCTACCCATTACCTCTCTTTCAACCGCCCCCAGTCCTGGTAGGTTCGCACCCCTCAGGAAATCCCGAAGGGCCCCGTCTGTGTCAGAGGAGCGGATCACCTTCTTTCCATCATATAATTGCTCATAAAATTTTTTGAATTCTCCCACAATATTCTGGGGGTTAGCTGATATTGTGCCCGATTGTGTTTTAATTGCCTGAATACTATAAATCTCTCCCCTGGGGTTGAGCATTCTGGCCAGCAAGGTATCTGGCTTGTTCGCTTTTTCAAAAAAATTCCTCTTTGACCAAGTCAGTGCCTTCTCGGCCTGAGAAGTGAGTAACAGATTTAACTTTGTCTGGGTGTCTTTAATCTTTAAAAGGGAAGCGGGGTCGGGAGACCTCTTATGCTGGTCCCAGAGATTTTTCAGTTCTTGTTGTTCCGCCAATATTTTTGCGTTCCTCTCTCTCTTTCTTTTGGCCGCAATACTGATAATAATCCCTCTTAGTGTTGCTTTGTGTGCCTCCCAGAGGGTGATATGAGACTGAACGCTTCCTTTATTTTCTTTAAAGAAATGTCTAATTTCATTTTCTATCCTTTTGTGTAATTCCGGTATTTTGATGAGGGATTCATTTAGTTTCCAATTTGCTCCTGGCCTGTCCATCCCTATCTGTGTACACCGTAGCTCTATGGGTGCATGATCTGACCACGAAATATCATGGATCCCTGTGTGGGAGATCTGCGGGACCAGTCTGCCACTGACAAAGAAGTAATCGATTCTGCTGAAGGAGTTGTGTGGATGGGAGTAAAATGTATAATTTTTAACTAGGGGGTGTAGTTCCCTCCATATGTCCACCAGTTCTAAGTCACGTAGGCCCTTTTCCAGTGCTTTAGGTCTTGCCTGTAGGCCTGTCCTGGGGGGTCCTGATCTATCTAGGGTTGTGTTCAGAACAGCGTTAAAGTCGCCCCCTATTATTATAGCGCCCTTGGCGTGTCTCTGTATTGCCTTAAAAGTTGCTGTGTAGAAATCAGTGTCATGGCCATTTGGGGCATATATAGTCACAAGTGTAATGTATTGTTGTTGGATAGTTCCGGTCAACAGGAGAAACCGCCCTTCTCTGTCCTTCTTGATTGTGTCTACTACAAAGTCTATTCCCTTATGAATAAGTATTGCTACTCCCCGCTTCTTCTCCTTTGCGGAGGATAGGAAGGCCTGCGAATAATGCTTGTCGAAGTATTTCGGAAAGCTGGTGGAGCTAAAGTGTGTCTCCTGTAGTAGTACCACGTCTGCTCCCTTTCTCCTGTAGTCCGTGAGGGCTACCTTTCTCTTGCGAGGGCAGTTTAGCCCTTTGGTATTATGTGATATGACCTTTAGCGCCATAATATGTGTTGTGTCTCACCTGTTTTCAGTCGAGGTCCCCAGGAAGGTGACACGTCGATCCCCGGGATCCCCTGCCGCCCTGCGATGTCCTGCAGTGCCTCAGACCACCATGTTGCTCCACCTTGGTAGAAGATAGGGGGGGGAGTGGGGTATACACAAGGGACGGAGGATACATAGGGAAAGATACATATAGTGGGGAAGATACTAATGGCTCTAGGCCACTGTCCTTCCCATGCCTTTGGAATATGGGGGTCAACTGGGGCCGCTTCCAGCACTCCTCCCGTCCGCCTGGCGGCTCCAACCCCCCTCCTCCCAAGGACTTCCTCATACTTCGGGGTGGGCTCCCCGAGTCGAGGGTGTAGGCTCATGGCAACGACCAGACTGCAGCTCCGGCCGGCGGCTGCATCTGTATATGTAACTTGTATAATGTTAACATCTGATTTTCTAACGAACTGACTCAACTACTCTTGGTCTCACGCTCCTTATATTTGTGCCCTGGGACCAGATGAACTCCCTGGTTTTAACTGTGGGCATTAACGGTAACTTCTAACTTTAATCTTAGATTCTAACCTCTAATCTATATGTTCCCTTCCTGTAATCTATTGATCCAGCTTGCTCATGTCTCTCTAGAGGGGGTTGTCTGTAGGGCGTAGGTAGGGGGCAGGGGGTATGAGCCTGAGGGTGCTGTGCTCCGGTAGCTCCAGTTTTCCTATTGTGTTTTGTATTCTTTATATATGTGGGGTGTGCTTTGGAATGGCGTCCTATATTTTTTTTTTGTCATTGTTCATAAATATATATTGCCACCCTCTCCCCCCCCCCGATCTGTGTAGTCGCCGCATCATTGGCTTGCTCGGGCATCAGGAACGCAGGTCTTCCGTTGGGTGCTGCGTCATCTCCTCTTCCGGTCTCGGCGCCATCTTGTGTGTGGCAGGGCTACTGATTTGCCGGATTCTCGCGATACGAGGCAGAACTCTCCCTGGCTCCTCCCCGATCCGTCCCTCCCTCAGTATGAGGTGGATGCTGATCCAAGATGGCCACCATTTGGAGAGGAGCGCCGTCCGAGCCCGGGGATAGGAGTGCCACTGACCTGAGGGAGTCCCGGAATGAGCTCGCAGCCTCGAGGTCCCAACTGGAACAGGAAGGTAACGGTGTGTAACTGGGACTGTCGCGCGGAATCTCACTTAGGGTTGCGGGCTGTTTTTTTCTTTTCCCCTCTTCTACCGTCTCTCCAGGATGGTTCGGGCACTGGCTCTCCTGCTTCCATCCCCTCAGGGATTTTATCCTGGAGCCCCAGATTTTTAAGGAAGGTCACTCCATCTTCGCGGCGTCTTATAGTGTGGGCCTTTCCATTCTGGACCACGAGAAGGCCAAAGGGGTACAGCCACCTATACCGGGTTCCCCCCTCCCTTAGGACTTTGGTGATTGGGGTCATTTGTTGTCTTTTTATTAGGGTGGTGGGAGAAATGTCCTGATATATGTGTATTTTATGCCCTTCGAATTCCACTTCGTTTCTGGTCATTTGTCCAAATGCCTCTTTAATTCGGAAGAAGTGGAATCGGGCGATGATGTCACGTGGTCGGTCTCCAGGTTGGGGCCTCGCTCTCAGTGCTCTGTGGCAGCGATCGAGGTGCAGGTCTTGTTCTGCTCGGTCCGGCATTAGGTGCTGTAGCCATCTCCCCATGAAGTCTTCAGGGTCTGTCTCTGTTTCTGCCACCCCTCGGACTCGGACGTTATTCCTTCTGTCCCGGTTCTCGGCATCTTCCTGCCTGTCCATGAGCTCCCTGACCGACTCTTGTACCTGTGCCACCTGTTTATCTGTGCGATGGAGTGCTTTTACTGTGGCGTCCATTTTCTTCTCTAGTGAGTCAGTCCTCTCCCCAATCCCCCTTATGTCTGCCCGTATTGCCGCTAGCTCCGACTGTAGGCATCTCTTGATGTCCAGACAAAATTCTTTCATGTCCCTCCGTCTCATTATTTGGTTGTCCCTGGGGTTTCCCTCCTCCCCGACCTCCTCCTCCTCCTCGGATTCAGAGCCGCTTCGCGCCATATTCTCCTGGCTCTTCATGCGTGCAGAGTCCCCTTTTACAAAATAGTCAGTGAGGACTGTTGATGTGCGCTTCGAGCGAGTCCCCTTTGACATCCTGCTGTCTTGAGGCAGCTTTGAGACAGTTTATTTATTAAATTCTCGTGTTATGATGTTAAGTTTTATTGATTTTGCCGCCGGCTGAAGACGGAGCAGATGACTCAAACGTCCATGCAGTTCAGCCGCCGCGCATGCGCCATCTTCAAAAGGTGTTTTTATTTATTTTTTAAACACTTTTAACTGTGTGCTGCTAATTGACAACTTGTAACAGGATGATTAATTGGGGAGGGGGAGGGTCATGCGACTGCTTTAGATGAAGAAATGTAACACCACCCCCGGTATTGGCATTTAAAGTGAGCCTTTTAAGTGAGAATATATAGTTAGTGTGACTGGGTACTGGACCTACTGCAAACTCTTCTACACAAGGCAACAAACGGTGGGCTACCCTGACCACACTATGATCTCTGCTTGTTAGCCTGCACAATTTACAAGATATTTTACTGCAGCCTCTCCCAACACTGACTGCACACAACTACCCCCCCATCAACCCTTGCCCACTGCAAACCCTGAAAAGACCCTAGCACTGCAATGCAGCAAAACATTTGACAAGGAAAAGGCACACCCCTGCTGTTTTGTCTGTGCAAACACACACTTGACTCACAACGGCTCCATGCAGCATTACCTACCTCTGCCATAATGAACTTGGTATGTATCTCAACTTTGTTCTTTCTCGTGGCCTCATGGAAATGTTACTCACTCTATCCACTACAAACTCCTCCTTCCTGGCCCACACCCATACACCCTGGACTAATCAAAAACCTTGCAATATCTACTGAATATTGATGGAGAACTCTGAAAACCAGCACACCAACCACCGCTCACTCTAATGGCAAACCCACAAATTTACAACTTGCAATGCAAATTTCTACTCATATTGTTACTCTCTTTAGCAGGTAATATTGAACCTAACCCAGGTCTTCCCATTTCAGCTCTGTCCCGTACCCCTGAGAATGCCACATTTTAAATTTCAAAAAGGTCTATCTGTCGCTGTGGCAGGGTACATGCAACTACACACGCGGGTTTCTTAATGAGGCTTATTTATTTAGCCTTAAAAGATATACAGCACACAAAAAACAAAAATAGCTTTTCATCAGCAAACAAGAGAAAAGAAAATGGCTTTTTCTTCAGCAAACAAGAGAAAAGAAAAGAAAAATGGCTTTTTCTTCAGCAGACAAGAGAAAAGAAAATGGCTTTTTCTTCAGCAGACAAACAAAACAGTTTCTCTTTAGCAGACAGTCTAAAAATAATGCAGTTACCCTTTTCTATGCAGGAGACAGACAGACAGTTCATCATTCATCTACTTTGATAATAGACCTTGTATCAGTAATCTCTTCAGTAGCTTACTCCTCTCTCTTCAACAGCCAGCACCATGTGTCTACAGCCTGGGTTTTTAACAGACCTTGATTAGGCAGCTGGGATCCAACTAATTGTCCTGAGATTCCCAGCTGAAGTTAACCTAGTCAGTGCTGCACTGCAGACTAGACATAGGTTTTCCTGGCATATAGCTGGTGGCTTTTATTTACCCTGTCACATTCCTTCCCTGTTAGTGTGTGGCTGGGGCTATGCACGGCTGAAGCCCGACCATCCACCCCTTCTCTAGAAAATAAATCAGCATTTGCGTTCACTTTTCCAGGCCTGTGCTGAATCTCAAATGAGAAGGGTTGGAAGGCCATATACCACCTAGTCAACCTAGCATTGGAATCCTTCATACTATTTAACCACTTCAGTGGAGCATGATCCGTCACCAAAGTAAAATGGACTCCTGCCAGGTAATGCCTCAAAGCCTCGATTGCCCATTTTACTGCGAGGCACTCTTTCTCAATCACTGAGTAGTTTTTTTCCCTCTGGAAAAATTTCCTACTCAGGAAAAGGATAGGGTGTTCAACTCACGCAAACTGTTGTGACAACACTGCCCCTAGCCCTATCTCTGATGCATCTGTTTGCAGTATAAAAGGGCTGTTGAAGTCCGGACCTCTAAGGATGGGACCCTCTGATAGACTCCTTTTTATGTCCTCAAAGGCTCTCTGACAATCCCTTGACCATTCCACTAGTGTAGGGGCACACTTTTTTGTGAGGTCCGTTAAAGGGGCTGCCACTTCCGAATAGTTGGGGATGAACCGCCGGTAGTACCCTGCTAAACCCAGCAGAGAGCGTACCTGCGTTTTTGTTTGGGGGGTCGGAAGTTCTTTCAGAGCAACTACCTTGTCGGCTAGTGGCCTTACTTTTCCACCTCCCACTGCATACCCTAAGTATTTAGTTTCCGCCTTACCAAGGGCACATTTCTTAGGGTTGGCTGTGAGCCCTGCCTCTCTTAGAGATTTGAGGACCGCTTTCAGCCTATTTAGATTGGCCCGCCAGTGTTTACTATAAATGACAGTGTCATCTAGGTAGGCTGCGGCATAATTCCTATGGGGCCTCAGTACCTTATCCATGAGTCTCTGAAATGTGGCTGGGGCTCCATGCAGTCCAAATGGCATTGTCACAAACTGGTATAAACCCATGGGAGTGGCAAAGGCTGTTTTGCATTTGGACTTTTCCTCTAAGGGTATTTGCCAGTATCCTTTTGTCAAGTCCAGCATGGATATATATTCCGAGTTACCAAGGGCGTCAATTAATTCGTCCACCCTTGGCATCGGATATGCGTCAAACTTGATTACCGCATTGACCTTTTGGAGGTCCACACAAAATCTTACCTTCCCATCGAGATTAGGGACCATAATTAGTGGACTACACCACTCACTGCATGATTCCTCAATCACTCCTAAGTGTAACATTTCTTGTACCTCCTTCTCTACCAGAGCTCTACAACTTTCAGGCAACCTATAAGGACGAGAACGTACTTTTACCCCAGGTGCTTTCTCGATTGCATGGGAAATTAAGTTAGTTTGTCCTGGTAAGTCAGAAAAAACATCATGTAATTGTGTAATTATTGCTAACAAGTCCCCTTTTTGTTCAGAGGACAACTGTTTACCCATTGGGATTTTATCGTCACTCACGATGTTCTCCCGTGGAGACTGAGGACCCAAATCCGTTTCCTCCTCCAACGGGTGGATGAATAGAGAACGCTGCATCTTCCAGTGTTTCAGCAAGTTCACATGGTAAATTTGTTTAACCTTCCTGGACCCTGGTTGAGCGATCTCGTAATCCACATCACCCATACGGCGGAGTACTTCGAATGGACCCTGCCATTTGGCCAGGAGTTTACTCTCGCAACTGGGTAACAATAACATCACCTGATCTCCTGGGTGAAACATTCTCATGCGAGCATTCTGATTGTAATGTCTCTCCTGATTGTCCTGGGCTGATCTAAGATTCTCCCTGGCAAAATGGCCGATCACATCTAGGCGCTTCCTAAGGTCTAGTACATATTGCAGGGTATTCTTAGAAGGGGACCGCTGTTCCTCCCAGGACTCCTTCAGGAGGTCTAGGATACCCCGGGGTTGGCAGCCAAAGAGCAATTCAAATGGAGAGAATCCCGTGGAGGCCTGGGGAATTTCCCTCACTGCAAACAGCAGAAAAGGGAGAATTCATCCCAGGCTCTCTTCTCTGAATCTACAAATTTTCTCAGCATCCCTTTTAGTGTTCGGTTAAATCTTTCCACCAATCCGTCAGTCTGTGGATGGTAGACCGATGTCCGAACAGACTTGACCTCTAGTAACTTTAAGACATCCTGCATCAGTTTAGCCATGAAATTTGTACCTTGGTCTGTCAACTAACCTGGGGAAGTCCAACCCGTGAGAACAGTTCCAACAACTTGTTGGCTACTTGCTTTGCCGTTGCTGTTCTCAGGGGGAACGCCTCAGGATATCTTGTTGCATAATCAACTATTACAAGGATAAACCTGTGTCCTTTCGCAGAAGTTTCTAGAGGTCCTACCAAGTCTACCCCAATCCTCTCAAAGGGAACTGACACAAGGGTAGAGGAACCAAAGGGGCTGGTTTTTGTCCTTTTGGACAAGTTAGCTGGCACTCCAGACATGCCGCACATAACTTAGCAATATCACTATGCATCCCTGGCCAATAGAATCGGGATGAAATACGGTCCAATGTTTTATCCCTGCCCAGGTGACCACCCCAAGCGACAGTATGGGCTAGAGTGAACACAGATTTAACAAACGCCTTGGGAACCAATATCTGTCTGGTGACCTCCCCTGTTTGTGTCTGCCTATTCACCCTATTCAGGAAATCATTTGATAGCTCAAAATGGGGGAACACTTTCACCCACTGTGCATCTACAATCTGCTCATCAATTTTCACCACATTGTCATACTGTCTATCAAGGACTGGGTCTTCCCTTTGCTTCTGGCGAAAGTCAGGGAGGTACAGGTCTGGTAAATCTCCAGGGCCCATATCCCCCTCCCTTTGGCCATCCCCAGCCATCACTTGTGACCTCTGACTACTAGAATGGTCACCTTGAGACCCAGATTTCTGCAACCAGTCCTGTTTGTCACAACATCTTTGCTTCCGAGTCTTTTGAACCCGGTGTCTACTAGGAAAAAGGTCTGCCGAGAAGGGGAACAGTTTGCCAGGGTTCTCCTGAGCCCTAGAAGGAGGCTCCTTGTGAAAGACTGGGGCCATTAAGTCCGAAAAGAAAGGCTAGTCCCGACCGAGCACAAAGGGGGCAGGGAGCCAAGGAGCGACTCCTACTTCGAGGTAAGCCTCCTGACCTTTTACCTGTAGCCGGATTTTGGCCGTCGGATAGCGCTTTACATCGCCGTGTATACATTCTATGCTCCATGGGGAGTCAAAGGAACACACGTTAGGTGGTAACAGTTCCTGGAGGACCAGAGTTTTCCCAGAGCCCGAATCTACAAGGGCCTGGATGGTTGTTCCCCCAATCAGGGCTGGAAGTATCCAGGGCTTGTAATTTTCTCCAGTAAAGGCCGAAGCGACGGTTCTGCTGAATGAACAATCCATCTGTGGACAGTCCACATACCGGTGGCCTTGTTCTCCGCAGGCGGAACATGGAGACGGTACCCTCGCAGGAGGGGGCTGTGGATAGCGCTCCGCTGGACCGGTTACTGGAGACCAGGCATCTGGTGGGTCCTGTGGGCGACGTCCTCGGAAGTTCCTCTCATTTTGTGATGAGCCGACATCCGTAAGGAGATGAGGGTCTCGGCGGGGACCAGCATTTGGACTCCGTCCTTGCTGGAAAGACTGCTCCTTCCGTTGGACTTGGCGGTTGCGTATGGACGGGCCGTAGGTTCCCCATTGATCTGACCTCCCTCTTTGGGCATTCGCAAGAGCCGGTGGAGTCGGGTCCCGGACACCCGCCTGCTGCTCAGCCCCAAGGAAGTTCTCCACGAGTCGGTCCGCCAAAGCTAGTGTTTCAGCAGCGTGGCATTTTACCCACGAGCGTGCGGAAGGGGGTATTATTTGTAGGAACTGTTCCAAAACCACCTGCTCCAGAATTGCTTCCTTAGTGCACTCCTCGGGTTGTATCCAGCGCGTACACAAGTCCAATAATCGCTGAGCGAGGACCCGGGGTCTCATCTTAGCGATGTACTTCATGTTCCGGAACTGCTGCCAGTAGGTCTCTGGGGTCAGACATAAGCGATCCAGTATGGCGGCTTTTACTTGTCGGTAGTCCATTGCCTGATCTGCTGGGAGACCCTGATATGAGGCCTGGGCTTCTCCTATGAGGAGAGGGGCCAAAGCAGTTGCCCAGCGATCTGTAGCCCAGCCCTGAGCTTCGGCAACTCTTTCAAATGTCAGTAAAAAAGCCTCTGGATCCTCGTTCGGCACCATTTTCCTCAGGAGTATCGGGGGTCTGTTTGCAAGTTCTGGACTGGCAGACCCCTGGAATTGGGTCAGCAGCTTGGCCATTCGCTCCTCCTGTGCTGCCTGCTGCTGGGTTAGGAGCTGGGTTTGCTGCTGCAATAATCTTTCATCTCTCTCTACTTGTAGCCGGGCCTGTTCCTGCATTAACTGTCCCTGCTGTTTGGTCTGCTCGCACAAAAACTTTTAAAAAAATTCTTCCATTTTTTTCATTCTTGTGTGTATGTGTGTGTGTTTGGCCCTTTAACTGCAGGGGCCTTTCAATATCCCAGCACTTCTTGACACCATATGTTGCAGGGTACATGCAAACTACACACGCGGGTTTCTTGACAAGGCTTATTTATTTAGCCTTAAAAGATATACAGCACACAAAAAAACAAAAATAGCTTTTCATCAGCAAACAAGAGAAAATAAAATGGCTTTTTCTTCAGGAGACAAGAGAAAAGAAAATGGCTTTTTCTTCAGCAAACAAACAAAACAGTTTCTCTTTAGCAGACAGTCTAAAAATAATGCAGTTACCCTTTTCTATGCAGGAGACAGACAGTTCATCATTCATCTACTTTGATAACAGACCCTGTATCAGTAATCTCTTCAGTAGCTTACTCCTCTCTCCTCAACAGCCAGCACCATGTGTCTACAGCCTGGGTTTTAACACACCTTGATTAGGCAGCTGGGATCCAACTAATTGTCCTGAGGTTCCCAGCTGAAGTTAACCTAGTCAGTGCTGCACTGCAGACAAGACATAGGTTTTCCAGGCATATAGCTGGTGGCTTTTATTTACCCTGTCACAGTCGCCCATATAAATATCCGGAGCCTGCTGCCCAAACTGGATGAACTAAGAGAATGGTGCCTTATCCAAATCCATCATTCTCACGGAAACATGGCTAACCCCTAAAACCCCCAATGCAAAAATTGCCTTTCAGGGATACTCCATTTCTAGGAGAGATAGGTCAAAGAGAGGAAGAGGGGTGATTCTGATTTGATATTGCAGACACCTTACAATTTACACTGTTAAATTGCCCCCCAAGCCCAGCCTCTTTTGAAATCCTAGTTGGCAGAATCTGCTTCCCCTTTTCTAAGTCCTTCTTTGTTGCTGGCATCTACCATCCCTCTATAGTCCCTGACTGATATCACCCAGTTTCTTGGCTCCATTTCCTCTCTGAATGAGAAGAGTGAGCTGCTAGTTCTTGGGGATTTCAACTTCAATTGGCTCGACCCTAAAAACCACAAAATCCAGATACAAATCAAGTCGCTTAGGCTATCGCAACTCATTTCCCAACCCACACGGACAAATCTGAAATCGCACAACCATTCCTTACTAGACTGGATGCTCTCCTCAAATCCCAGCAGAATCCAATCCTCTGGCATCCTTCCTGACATTTTCAGTGACCATGCAATAGTGTACGGTGTAAGGAAAATTAAACCACCCCAATCAAGCCCTAAAGTTCTCCCCACTAGAACATTTAGAAACTTTAGCCAACAACAGTTTCAGGATGACCTTACCAACTGCCCTTAGCACAGAATCGATTTAATTCCCAACCCTGATTCTGCGCTCAAATATTTACATTCAGAGATCTTAAAACTCTGTGATACCCATGCTCCACTATGCAGAATAAGGGTACAGGGGGCCCACCTTCCATGGGTTACAACTGACCTTATAGCACTCTACCAGTTCAGGGATGCATTGTGGGAAAGCTACAAAGTAACTGGCACTACCAAGGATCTCAATCACTACAGATGCCTGCGGAACATGTGCACAAGGCAAACAAGGCATACAAAAGCATAATATTACTCTGACAATCTCTTCCAGAAAACATCAAACCCAGCTAACTGCTGTAAGGTTATCAACAACATATTACAGCCTTCTAACCATAAACAACCAAGTAATATCTCTAAGGGGGACATTAGTCTGACAAACCCCACTGACATTGTATTGTATTGTATGTCTTTATTTATATAGCGCCATTAATGTACATAGCGCTTCACAGTAGTAATCAAATAAATAACAGATAATATAAATAACAGATCATGGGAATAAGTGCTTTAGACATAAAAGTAACATTAAGGAAGAGGAGTCCCTGCCCCGAGGAGCTTACAGTCTAATTGGTAGGTAGGGAGAACGTACAGAGACAGTAGGAGGGAGTTCTGGTAAGTGTGTCTGCAGGGGCCCAAGCTTTATGTATCATGTGTTCAGAATATTCAGACATCGCAAATGCATTCAATAACTACTTTGTGGGGTGTGCTACTAACTTATTATCAAAATGCAACCCAAACCACAAACATGAATCTCATCCTGGGAGTAACTATATAGCCCCACCCCCTCCCAATACTGCCCACAATTTTCAATTTGTCCCAGTATCCGAAGAGGAGATTACACAAGCGCTCCTCAAATTAAAAATAAACAGCCAATGAGGACCTGACTTACTACAATCTAAGTTCCTAAGACTTGGTGACCCAGCCATTGCCAAACCAATTGCTTCCATACTCAACTCTATTCTGGCTTCAGGCCATATCCATAAGACCTGGAAAACTGCCAGAGTTGTCCAAATCTTCAAAAGTGGGGACAAAAACACTGTCTCAAACTATAGGCCAGAGAAACAATGGGAAAAAGCAGGCACTAAAAACTCAGGAAACAAAAAATGAATGCTGTCCAAGAGAGCGTGTGCCCATTAAAAATAAATTGAATGGAAACTACAAAAAACAGCTACATTACGGGGTATACCGTAATGTAGCTGTTTTTTTTAGTTTCCATTAAATTTATTTTTAATGGGCACACGCTGTCTTGGACATCATTCATTTTTTGTTTCCTGAGTTTTTAGTGCCTGCTTTTTCCCATTGTTTCTCTTCAACTACCTCAGAAAAAACGGAAGCACACCCCCTGCTGTGGAAGAAGACTGGACAGTCTTAAGGACATCTACTACTCAGAGTGAGTTATTTATATCACCTGCTTATTCTCCATTCCGATAATATATGTTGGGTCACTTTATTGTGAGGTCTCTTACTACATTGCTTGTGGGGACCCTAGGCTACTAGTCAGATTACAATGGAGTAGTGATCACAATATTATTGTTCCACACACGATGGGTTGATATCCCTTACTCATTATTCAGGGGGTTCATACTTCAGGAATCTTCAATCAAATTTGAACTTTATTGTGGTTTCTTTTAGTACCAAATTGAGGCTTTTTTTTCCGAGCACCACACATTTGCTTTTTTCTCAAACTACAGGCCAATCTCTCTTCTCCCAATACTATCCAGTCATGGGAAAATGTGTTCACTCCCAATTAAGTGATTACTATACCAAGAAAAAATTCCCTTGCGTATTCTGGCTTTCGCCCAAACACTCCACCGTAACAAAACTGCTAAAAGTTTGCAATGAAATCCAGGGTGGAATGGAACGGGGACAACTCACTGGTGCAATATTCCTATATTTTGCAAAGGCTTTTGCTACAGTTGATCATGCTATCCTGCTTAACAAACTCCAGTGCTCTGGAAAGGGAAGCATGCTTTAAACTGGTTTCAGTACTACCGACAGTGGCGACCAACTTTATTCTAACTCGGCTAGCTCCGCGAATTTAAGATTATCCCGGTTATGTGCGGTTTTGTGTCGTTTTCACCCTGAGTGTATTGCGTTATTTTCGCGCCCGTGATTTAAGCATTTTATTCCCGCTGTCTGCAATTCTGCAATGCCGTGTAAAAACTCATGGGGGCGTTTGTGAGCTGTTGTCTTTGAAGTCTAATACCTTCGCGGTTCATCCCTACGTCAGTACACAGTCTGTGCGTGCGCGAGCAGTAATAGTAAAATTGCATATTTAATTTATTTTAAAGTACAGTACTGTACATGCTCGGACCCTGTTGGGGTGAAGTGAGGGGGTTCCTAACATCTGGGGGCAAAATTAATTTTATTTCTAGGTGCCCTAGATCAGAAGTTCCCACGCCAATTGGCCGTGAACTTGACCGAGGCCCTAAGTAGTTTCCACGCCAATTGTGCGAATATAATTTAAAATAATCCGTTCTGTGGGTCTGAGCGGGTTGAAATTCGCCTGGTCCTCATGCGGAAGGACCCTTGCCATAGTGGCAAAATATCAGCCTTCCACGACCCCCGGAACCAGAGATACCAAAAGACAGTTTAAAAGCACATTACCAAAGTGGCTTTTTTTCCTGCCATGCAAGTCAATGGCAGAAACCTAAACTTTAACATTACCCTGACTCCGTTCTGTTGCCACGAGAGGGTCGCAATTTGCCATGCAATCCTGCCGCAAGTAGGACTACATGGTGACCGAATCTGAGCCCTCTAGGTTGAACAGAACCGGAGTTGTGGGTTCCAGGTTTCTGCTCATTCTGACTTAGCCGTTTCAAAGCTTTCTCCGCCATTACGCTCAATGGTAGGACCCTCCTCGCCGGCGTGACCCTTTCTCGCCGCCATTACTGCTCGGACCCTGTTGGGGTGAAGTGAGGGGGTTCCTAACATCTAGGGGCAGAATTTTATCTCTAGGTGCCCTAGAACAGAAGTTCCCACGCAAATTGCCCTAGTTCCCACGCCAATTGCGCGCTCATTGCTCTTTTTTTACAATGTTGCCGATCTTGCGGCTTTGCGGTCAGGCAGTAAAAAAACAGTGCAGCAAGCATCGACATGTGTTACACTGTCAATGGAGCAAATGGAAACAATGTGAGACAAATCAACATGTTCTTTTATTGGTGGAGTCAGTACAAAAATATTTATTTACAAATACTGTACAATGTTGAAACGTTTAACGTGCACAGCAATTCAAACCATCAACTGGTGTATGTTTTACTGCTACAGTACAGTACAGTAAAAAAAACACACTATAATACATACTGCAGCCTTTATTAAATTCTTCTGGCAGATTGAAATCGGAGAAACATTTACAAAACATTTGTAAAACATGGAGATACATGAAAAATGGACGTTTATACTGTATGAATCTTAATTTATAATATATATATACAGTATATAAATATATAGAAAATCTACTGTTTGTTTTTGGTGCATGGGGCACAGGGAGTTAAAGTGACTTGCTTTTTCTGTACTGTATTTGGGGGTTGTATTTGGGGGTTTATTCATCAAATTATTATGATAAAGTGCCTTTTGAAATTACAGTGCTCTTAACTATTTCAGCCACACACCTCCAAAGTCATTCATTTAATGCAGTTGAAGTTCTTTTGACATTGTGTTTTTAATCCCTCCCTAGCCAAGCGTCAATCGGCTGAGTCACCCTATCCTACCAACCCCCTCTCTCCACTGGGTCATTAATCTTCTGCATATTGCCATTGTGTTCTTAATCCACCCATAGCCGAGCTGCAAAGACTCAGTACGCCTGCGTCTAATCACACCATCCCCCTCCCCCAACCCTTAGAGGCCTATTTTGTTAACGGTAACGCTTTGGAAAATCCCCTCTCGAATTTGAAATGTAAATCTGATGTGAGAATTGAGAGTAAACTGATATTTCATCAGGGTGTGAAAACATTTGTCAGTCAGTATGGTTTACAGTCACATGTTTTAAATACAATACAGTACATTCTTTAATATCTTTACAATAAAAATATATAAATATATAAATATAATTTAAAATAATCCGTTCTGTGGGTCTGAGCGGGTTGAAATTCGCCTGGTCCTCATGCGGAAGGACCCTTGCCATAGTGGCAAAATATCAGCCTTCCACGACCCCCAGAACCGGAGATACCAAAAGACAGTTTAAAAGCACATTATCAAAGTGGCTTTTTTTTCTGCCATGCAAGTCAATGGCAGAAACCTAAACTTTAACATTACCCTGACTCCATTCTGTTGCCACGGAAGGGTCGCAATTTGCCATGCAATCCTGCCGCAACTAGGACTACATGGCGACCGAATCTGAGCCCTCTAGGTTGAACACAACCGGAGTTGTGGGTTCCAGGTTTCTGCTCATTCTTACTTAGCCGTTTCAAAGCTTTCTCCGCCATTACGCTCAATGGTAGGACCCTCCTCGCCGGCGTGACCCTTTCTCGCCGCCATTACTGCTCGGACAGTGTTGGGGTAAAGTGAGGGGGTTCCTAACATCTAGGGGCAAAACTCTTTTTATCTAGGTGCCCTAGAACAGAAGTTCCCACACCAATTGCCCTAGTTCCCACGCCAATTGCCCTAGTTCCCACGCCAATTGCGCGATCAGGCAGTAAAAAAACAGTGCAGCAAGCCTCGACATTCTAGAAACACTGTATTTTGTTATACAGTACTATCAAAGGAGCAAATGGAAACAATGTACAGTACAGTAAGACAAATCAACATGTTCTTTTATTGGTGCAGTCAGTTCAAAAACATTTATTTACAAATACAATGTTGAAGCATTTTAAGTAACATCTCCTTTATTAAAGAAACACAGTACTGTATACAGTACAGTACAGTGGGATGGTGCGCAACACTGTCAGTCAGACCTGCACCAGTTCAGTCCTTGAGGGCAGCAAACAGGGCAGGTTTTCAGGGCAACCTTGAAAACCGTGCCTGTCTGCGGCCCTCAGGGACTGGAGTTGTGCATATCCTGTGTAAAAAAACACACAACAACATCTCCTTTTTTAAGTACAGCGGGTACTGTAGGGCAAAACATGTACAGTACAATACAGTTCAGCACAACAGTATGGTCTCACTGAAAGTCCTCCACATTGTCCATCCATGGCCGATTCCTTGCATGGCGCAAAACGCCATTAATGCAGTCTCTAATGCCTTTCATTACAGGATCTGTAACTGCATAAAAGCGCCGCATTTCTTCCACAATGTTTTTCCTTAAATTGACAGGAAGCGCCTTTTTTACGCGATTCCCATAATAGTTCACTTTGAACGCCCACTCGCAGTAAAACGAGTAGGGAACATGGTGCTTAAAAATTATCAAGGCATACTTGTGGGGTACACCAGCACTCTCCACCCTATAATTCTCCCTGAGCTTCGGTGGCAGATCGCACAGGGTGATGTCGGGCACCGTTTCGATGCGAGCGGGGTAGGTCTTTTGGGAACGGGTGTGCTTGAGGCGACGGGCGATGGTAGGCTGTCTGGGAGGAAGCTTTCCTCCAGTCGTGGTCGCCGTGTTGTCTCCTGGCGTGGTCTTGACGGGGTTATCATGTCCTCCTCAACGGCATACATGTACACTACATCTTCTGGTGGAGGGGGTGCGCTTGGTGATGGAAGGGGGTCGAAGGTCCCATTCATCACATCCATGTCACCCCCCTGCTCCGGCGTCGGGGAAACAGGGGCATTAGCACCGAGCAAATAATGTATGCCCGCAATGTCTGCCTCTATCTTCTCCATCCGTTGATCCATCCGTTGCTCCATTTGTAGCATCCGTTGCTCCACATTTAGCATTGTCTCCAGAAGCAGATCTTTCTTTGCTAGCACAATAGAATTCCCGGGGAGATCCACACTTATCCCATTCAGCATCCGGTCTAACAAGCTGCTTCTTGTGCATGGCGTCTAGACATCTGGGGGGATGGGTGCAATGGAGGATGAGATGGGGGTTCCATGGACAGAAGCGACATTGATGGAGAGTGGAGGAGGTGACCTGTGGATACCCGGTAGAGGAGAAGCGGCAGCATCGTCGAAGAGGGATGGAGAAAGTGACCTTTGGATTTCCGGGCGAGACCCTCCAAAATGGACGAGTTGTTGAAAGGCATAATGAGATTTTGGAACGATGTACTTACCGTGGAACGCTGCAATAAATATATAGACCATATTACCACTGTGTTGCCCATTGTCATCGCGCGTAATGGGCAAGCATCAGGAAAGTAGTACTGTGCTGTAGTATTGTAAGTACAGTATGATACAGGTAAGTATGGCACATAATTTTTCTTTCCAGATAGTAAGAGTATACACTACAGTAGTTAGTTTTTTCTTTACAGAGAGAGCAGCACCAGCCATCAGGTTACAGTACAGTACATAGAATTTAACAGTAGTCAGAGTATACAGTAGTTACAGTATACAGTAGACTAGTTTGACAGTACTACAGTAACTGCCTACTAACTGCTCCATTTTTTCTTTCCAGAGAAAACTGCACCAGCCACCTACAGTAGTTCTACACATCACACAATGCCATAATACAGTACAGTACGCACATACAGTACAGTACAGTAACTGCACTAATTTTTTGTTTTCTTGTCGTTTCAGGAAAAATGTTTCTCCGATTTCAAACTGCCAAAGGAATTTAATAAAGGATGCAGTACTGTATGTATTATTCATGATTATTTTTATCTTTGTATTTTTTTTTCCGTGATGAAATATCAGTTTACTCTCAATTCTCACAGTGCTGTGCACATCAGATTTACATTTCAAATTCGAGAGGGGATTTTCCAAAGCGTTACCGTTAATAAAACAGGCCTCTAAGGGTTGGGGGAGGGGGATGGTGTGATTAGACGCAAGCGTACTGAGTCTTTGTACTGTAGCTCGGCTATGGGCGGATTAAGAACACAATGGCAATATGCAGAAGATTAACGACCCAGTGGAGAGAGGGGGTTGGTAGGATAGGATGACTCAGCCGATTGACGCTTGGCTAGGGAGGGATTAAAAACACAATGACAAAAGTACTGCAACTGCAGAAAATGAATGACTCTGGAGGTGTGTGGCTGAAATAGTTAACAGCACTGTAATTTCAAAAGGCACTTCATCATAATAATTTGATGAATAAACCCCCAAATACAACCCCCAAATACAGCAAATAAAAAGCAAGTCACTTTAACTCCCTGTGCCCCATGCACCAAAAACAAACAGTAGATTTTCTATATGTATATATATATACTGTATATATATTATAAATTAATATTCATTTGTCTCACATTGTTTCCATTTGCTCCTTTGACAGAGTAACAAATTCGAGGCTTGCTGCACTGTTTTTTTACTGCCTGATCGCGCAATTGGCGTGGGAACTAGGGCAATTGGCATGGAAACTTCTATTCTAGGGCACCTAGAGATAAAATTCATTTTGCCCCTAGATGTTAGGAACCCCCTCACTTCACCCCAACAGGGTCCGAGCAGTAATGGCGGCGAGAAAGGGTCACGCCGGCGAGGAGGGTCCTACCATTGAGCGTAATGGCGGAGAAAGCTTTCAAACGGCTAAGTCAGAATGAGCAGAAACCTGGAACCCACAACTCCGGTTCTGTTCAACCTAGAGGGCACAGATTCGGTCACCATGTAGTCCTAGTTGCGGCAGTATAGCATGGCAAATTGCGACCCTCTCGTGGCAACAGAACGGAGTCAGGGTAATGTTAAAGTTTAGGTTTCTGCCATTGACTTGCATGGCAGAAAAAAAAGCCACTTTGATAATGTGCTTTTAAACTGTCTTTTGGTATCTCCGGTTCTGGGGGTCGTGGAAGGCTGATATTTTGCCACTATGGGAAGGATCCTTCCGCATAAGGACCAGGCGAATTTCAACCCGTTCAGACCCACAGAACGGATTATTTTAAATTATATTCGCGCAATTGGCGTGGGAACTACTTAGGGCCTTGGTCAAGTTCACGGCCAATTGGCGTGGGAACTTCTGTTCTAGGGCACCTAGAAATAAAATTCATTTTGCCCATAGATGTTAGGCACTGTATACCACTGTACAGTATACTGTAGAAGACACATAATGAAACGATACTGAACATGTAGAATAAATGCATATTTTTATTTTTTCGGGTTTATTACACAGTATACTGTACGGACGGAAAACATCAGCATACAGTACAATATTATCCATCGAAATCCCCCCATTAGCCGTTTTCTTATCTGAGGAAAAACAAAAAGAAAAGTTTTAATGTACAGTAATGGTCAGCCCCCTAAAGAAGTACCCAGCCAGCCCCACCAAAATAATACGGCAACAATACAGTACTCACCATAGAATTTCCCATTCAGCTGGCGCCGGCGCCGGTCCACTGCCAGTCCAGCTTTCTTGATCATCCACGTCGATAGTTTGCAGCGGGACTAGTCCACCTGTAGTCAGCTGGTGAGGCTGGAAATTGCTTAGGTACATGCAAGCTTCATCAAAACTGCACGCTCAATCCGACTCAGGCTCAGGGTTGTCACGGACGGTGGGACCGTCATTGGAAGCCGGTGCTGGTACATTGCTTGGCAGCGACTGTCGCTTCTTAGTTTGTTTTAACACGACCCTTCGCCTTTTGCCGCCTTCATGATCATAGATACGGGAAAAATCCGGTGATACACACAATATCCTCCAACAAATTGTGGCTCAATACGATGAAAACAGGGATCGCTACATAACCTTTTCCTTACTGCACGCTTCTACGTATGAGGAGTTGGCGAACATTTGTAAAAGTCATAGTTTTCGATAAAATAACGATAAATTTGAGCAACTGTTGCCATCTTATCATCTGTTGCATTAATAGCAGCACATATCAAAGAAAGCGTAACTTCTGGCGGGTTTTTGGAAAGCGGGCTGCACTTGAACACTCATGGCGGGTTGGTCTCTGGAGAATACTGTAACTGAAACTGGTCTTTGTCTTCCTTTAATATGAAAAGCCTAAATTGATACATTTTTGCAACCTCTTCCTTCAGTCTCAAGGCCAAGGCCAAGTTACAATAGCACACTGTGGTACAGTATCTTTTTTAAACGAAACACCTGCAAGCCGACACATTACTGATTCGGCGCATTACAATTCATGAATATCTGCCATCTGGCGGACACGCGAAGCATTGCAGCCTATTAAAATCCGAACCATTATCAATAAACACATCAGCCGGGCATGACCCGTGGCTGGGAACGCAAGGTGAACGCGGCATGCGCCAGGTGAACAGCGTCGCATTCCAGGAACAAGCCAGGTAAAAAACGGTGATTTGTTAGAATAAAAGCTGCCGCAGGAGTATCAGGTAGATCCCAACATGTGTCCAGCTCAGGATCTAACTTCAACCCCTTGGATATCACCTGTGGTGTCCCGCAAGGCTCTGTTCTGGGGCCTCTACTCTTCTCAGTGTTCATCAATGATCTTCCCACAGCTTGCAAGAAAGCTTCAATACACATGTATGCAGATGACACAATTCTATATGCACACAGCCATAGCGAATCCGACCTTCAACACATACTTCAGTCTGAAATTTTTAAGACTCAAAAAGTGGATTTCCCAAAACAAACTGTTTTTAAACAGTGACAAGACTGTAACAATGGTATTTGGGACCAAGACTACATTTTTAAAGCTTCCAGTGACTGAGCTCCAGATCAGAACCAACGCTAACACCACTCTAACTCCTGTTGCTAGTTTTAAATACCTGGGCATTTGGTTTGACTCCCACTTAACATTCGGGATGCACATTGATACTCTAACATCCAAAACCTATGCCAAACTAGGTGTACTTTTCAGGAACAAATCCTCCCTAAGCCTGCTGGTGAGAAAGCATATCTCACAGCAGATGCTAATGCCAATTATCGACTATGGAGACACAGTATATGGCTCGGCACCCCAAACCCATCTTAGCAAACTTGACACCCTCTACAATTCAATATGCCAGTTTGTTCTCCAATGCAACCACAACACACATCACTGCGAAATGCTCAAAGAACTAGATTGTTCATCACTTGAGTCTAGGCGCAAAGTTCACCTTTTCTGTCTTGCTTTAAAATACTTTCTGGGCAAGCTACTGTACCCATCTATCGGAACAAGCTCCTCACCCCTACCACATGCAACACTTATCATTTGAGATCTGACTCCAAAAGACTGTTCATGGTCCCACGGCTCAACAAAGTCTCCAGTCGCTCCTCTTTCCCTTACCGTGCACCCCAAAACTGGAACAACCTACTGGACTCTCACATCCACCACCAGTTTAAGTTCTTTCAAAACCAAAACTGTCTCACATTTTAATCTGGTCTGTAACTGTTACATACGCCCATAGTATATATTATCTTTAACTGTGCATGCAATCTTGTACTGTATATAATGTAAACCCTGTTCATTTATGTAACTGTATTTGTAACCACGTATTATTTGTCATTTTAACTCTATGCTCAGGACATACTTGAAAACGAGAGGTAACTCTCAATGTATTATTTCCTGGTAAAACATTTTTATAAATAAATAAATATACCAAGATCCCTGCTCACACATTCGCCATATACCTTTCCTTTACCCCCTCCCTTTCTTGATAATTGATTTTATAGTTATACACCAAGGCACAGTGTTTATTATTAATACATATATTATATATATCAAGTATTGTTTCTTATCCAGGGTTCATTACACTCCAATTGGATCATTAATGCACCATCGCATTGTTTATTTTAAAGCCCTGTCTTTTATCCGTTCATTAATAAAATTATTTTAACTCATACACTCACCATCCCAGCTAGTGAGAGAGTGCTATTTATATTTGTCCTTTCCCTCTATATTGCCCCAATCAGCACCTTAACATTTACATTAATATCATGTGCTGAAGCGGGGGTTTCTCTTCAGTTTATCTTTACAGTATAGTACAGTAGACCCTGTGATAGTGTAGCGCAAGTTCATGGCTACAGTAAATGTATCAATATTATAAGTGTGAAGTGGTGAGAGATTAGGTTTTAAAAAAATAAGTTATAAGCCGATGGATGGAAAAGTGGGTTAAGACAAGAGTAGAGATGTCTTCACAAACCAGGAAAATTTGCCCTTTTTCACAGAAATGTTTGCATTAATAGTCTAGCTTCTCCTAAAAAAAATGCCCAATGCATTCAAAGTAAAAGGACAACGCTACCTCGACCTTTATATACTGCCATGTATCTACATTCTGGTAACATTTCATGAAATTTGTGACATTTCACTCATTTTTGAGTAATGTGAACTTTTTTAAAAATTGTGCAAAAATGTAACTTAAAATTTGCAAAGCATTTTGAAACATTCCCACATCCCTACTTGGTGAGGGAATCGCATATGTTTGTGCTTATCTTTAGGTACTGTATAGGTGTTCCTGGGATCAAAATGGATGCAGCAGCCCTTTAGTATACCCTCTTTTTCTTAAAGGGTAGCCAAGGTACAGTAGATGAAAAATAGTGTAAAGCAGGGCTGGGCATAGACTGTATACAATACACTGACACTGTAGCTACTGTGGCAGCAGAGGGAAGAAAACAGATGGTTGAAACTTTTTTATTTCGCAGCTATTGACACTTTCTGCTTTACATTACATACATTCAAAGCAGGCATGTGCAAAGTTATAGGACTGAATTGACCACTTTCTGTATGATTCATTAAACCACATATGTTGGATTAAAGGAGCCTTGCTCTGCTCCTTTAATCTCTATTTTAGATTGACAATTTACCATATAGATTCTCTGTCTATGTTCCCGACTTATTTCTTGTTCCGTTTCCCTTAAATGCAGGCAGTTCTGTTATTCTGTCTTCTAATACCTTGCATGCCATTGCACACATCATTAGAGAGTAATGATAGCATTGAAATGCTAACTGTCCACAAGGGAGAGAAAAATAAATGTTTTAAGAAAGCAATGGATGTTATCATTATGCTTATGTAGACAATATAAGCGGTCTTTTACGCTGTTAGCTTGCACTATAAACAATAATATATATATTCTTTATATATTGTGTGTAAATAACTTAATATGTGATCATGCTGAAAAGTGTTTGTAATGATAAAGAATTGTGTGTTTTACCCACCTAACAGAATCGTTTTGCTAAATATTTTTCTCAGCGGAGCAATCGTGCGTTTTGCCTGCTGCATATCATTCATTTTAATCTCTGTCAGTTTTAATGCTTTCCCATATACATTTTAATATTCAGTGATATTTGTTAAGTGTTAAAATTATAATTTGACATTGTGGCCAGTCAGGTACTTCCTTACAAGCAAAAGGAAAATAAAAATACACAATCTTATAAAATGACTTTGCGATTATATATTTAATGTGTGTACTGTCAGCATATATAAAATGTTGACCTAGAAAAGAAAACATATCAAGGAGAAGGGGGGTAGTCTTATGAATATTCTGAATAGCAACTTTCCAAGGAATGCAATTTATTTAATTGAGCAATCTTAACCCAGGTCACATCTCTGCTGCATACTAAATAAGCAAGTATACTGTATCTAAAGAAAATACATTATTTAGCTCATATAACTCGGTAGGAATCATTTGCTTACTGACTTTGGGTTAAGATTGCCTTCTCTCTACAAAGTGACATTTACAGCAGTGAATGTAGCACACTTTATCAGTATCCTTCCTTTTCCATTCCCCTGATATTATTTTAAATGTAAATTTGGCTTGGGAAATAACTCAATTTTCATGCCTATTTACTTTTGTCCTTTGCTAGTTTAATAGAGCACTGTGTTGATTGAATGCATTAGTGTGAAATCTATCGGATTTCTGCACCCTGTTTCTAGAGAATTAGCTGAAAACTGATACTTTGTACCCTGACCTTGACATTATGCAGGTTCCCCTTTATGATCTGTCTGTTAATACATGTCCTTTTTTAGACTGTTGCAAACATATCTTTGTATGTTCATGACTTATTCATTCATACCTGATTTATACGGTTTCCTTATACACACTGTCAACTTTACTCCCCCAGTTGCTTTATACTAAATAAAGACTGAGCTGGTCTCTTACACTCGGACACCCTCAACTTTGTGTGATACTGTACATCAGAACCTTGATTTTATATGTTAGGTTATACTACTTAGAGCAACATATCTATCTTAGGATTGCCAGATGTCCCTTATATACAGGATTTTCCCTTAATTCACTGACATCCTGTTGTCCCTGAAAGGTCTGTCGGGAGGCATAATTGTCCCGTATTTTAGTGCCTTGATGTGAAATGACTGAACTTAAAATGACTGTAATGAATTCAGTCATACAAACTTAATCGACTTCTACTCAAGTGTAATAGTTACCTTTTCCAATAGATGGCACCTAATAAATGATTAAAATAAAGTTAGGAGACTGTCAAGTCATCTCGTAATACCATCACCCTCACCCCTCTAGTCGTTACCTTTTCTCCCACGGCTGCTTGTTAGGTCAGTGCGCATCTTTCCCCGCGCAGCTGAGTGTAGAGATGAGAAAAAACAAAGAATATAGCGGTCCAGCGGGAGATACCATTCAGCGCAACATTTTTGGAATTCTTTCCTCATTTATTATGATGCCACATTTTCATACTGGTGTAGCAGAGTCCCCCTCCTTACCTTCGGTGAGTCGAAACTGCTATCTTGTGCCGCCGGAGCTTCGCGCTGGATCGGAGTACAGGAGCAGCCATCTTAGTTAGGTGCGCATGCACAGTATGGCGAGGCGGCGCATGTGCAGTCTGACAGCCAACTTTTTTAGCTCCGCACACGCGCCCGTGGGACTACAAGTCCCAGGGTCCTCTGGGGGGGAGGGAAGGGAGTCTCATGGGGACAGCCAACCAATGAGAGACTGCAAGGAGCGCGCAAAGGCAGTCTGATGGAGGGTGGCAAGAGAGCAGGTAGTGTCCTGGGAGCAGTGCCCCTGGACTAGGGATTTTCTTGCCCCTTTAGCCCCCAGCTAGGCCCTGAGTCACTCTAGTGGAGTATTGCAGGGAAGGCCCCAGATAGGGACTCTTCCCCTTAGCCTACTAGTAGTGCTGTTACATTGGTGACTGGACGGCCACGCAGTGCCCTGCAGCCTGGGACTAGGTCACAGGGAATAAAGCCATTGTGTGAGACCCTCCAGCTGGAGATCACACCTTGGAGGAGGATCAGGACCCTAAGGAGTGAGTGGATACATTTTGGAGGCCCCGCGGCGTGGGACCTGACTGTTCTGTATCTGACAGCTGCACCTGGGTACTGGAGTGCCCAGGAAGGTATAAGTGCACCAACAATCCACAGGGGTAGCACTACCTCATACATTTGTGGGATTGACGGGGAAGGACACATGGGTTATTGGTGCCACCGCACCCTCAGTACTTTGGGGGAATATTCAATATATACCTTGCGTATGTATTATTTGTTACTGTATTGGTTTCTGTGAAGGGTTATCCTGCCAATGCTGGGATCCCTCATAAGTGGAGGCGCTGCGCTGATAAGGAGAAAGACACAACCCAGGCTCACAGTGAAGGAGACTTAGGCCTCCTGTGAGCAAACAGGTATACAGCAGCAACGGCCGATACCTAATCATTTCGCGGGTTGAATTACTTGGTGCGTGATTTCTTGAAATTTTCATGCATTAAGACGCAAGTTTACTAGTGTTTTCATCGAGTGCAGAAATTTGAATTTTAGCTTTGTCTACAATACCTTTGAGAAATACAAGTGGGTGATCGCGAGTTGTCTTAAAAATGTAATTGCAATTAATTTTTTTAAACTTGTTCTTTATTTGCATTTTTTTGTTAAGAACAATGGGGAGTGGGGTACAGAACATAAAAAGGGGTAGGATGTTACTTTTGAATTACATATATTTGTATCATGTATGTAACACCTTCGGTGGGGAGACAATAATGACATCACTGTTGGAACAGCGTATAAAATAACTAATACAATAATTTAACTTAAAAAGACTGGGAAAGGGAAAAAGGAAAAGACGAAAAAAGAATGTCATGCTCAAATGCAAGGTATAATAACTAATAATAGCCAATGACAATATCCAAGGATAATCCAGAAACAATAACGATGAGTTGAAGTAGTAGCTAGAAAGATTGGGTTAACGAACCTCCTGAAGACAGGTAATGGGTAGGAATGACCCTCCCACGATCGGTCTCATTGGAACTACCCCTGTAGCAATAGTGTACTCACAGTTCCTCGGTATCGGGTGTTCATGGTGTTTAATCTGTGGTGGTCAAGTGGACTCCACTAGACACTTATCCCCTCCTATAATATATGCATTTATTATCTCAGGATTTTCCATTGTCATCTTGAACATTTATATACGTTATGGATAAGGAATTCTTTCTAATTATTGATGCATCACATTTTTTTCTCCTCGGTATGGCTGGCAGGATGTGCAGCTTCCAGTGGTAGTGAATGAAGAGAATGGAAAGGAGCGCACGATCCGACGGGCGAAAGGAGAGGACCAAGTCAAAAAATATAAACTTTAATGTGTCATAAGACCTAAAATCCAACGCGTTTCGAACGCTTGTGCGTTCTTTATCAAGGATAACATACACTGTAAAAAACATCCAAATATATACCCCTCTTACCTGCGACCCGTTCGCACCAAAAGAACCGCGTACCGACATCATGACGCCCATGCGCGCCAACCCGCGCATGCGCGAACCGCCAAGCCGGCAGAAGCAGTCAAAAGGGCGGAAGTGGTGGCCAGAGGGTAGAGAGGCACAAAAACTAACTAAGGGCAAAAACAACGATAACCAAAAAGGTACAAAAATAATAGCAAAGATATAATCTTAAAGCTATAAATCATAATCAGCCCTTAAAAAGAAAAGAAAACAAGGGGAAGGAAAGTACGAAGGGAGAGAGAAAGAAGAAAGAAGAAGAGAAGGAAGAGAAAGAATAGAAAGGGATGAAAAACAGGAAAAAATAAAAAATAACACTTGAATGAAAAAAAGGGAAAATATTAAAACAATATGAAACATTAATAACTTTATAAGATAATGGTGATACCATGTAATCTCAATATATGATAAAAAATGTATTAGTAATTCATGAAAAAATGTCTGAAGATAATGTATAAATTAATTAATAACAAATGATAAATATAATGACCCCAGGAAAACAGACAAGAACAAGGAACCAGAATGATCATGAAAATACTGGTCAATGAGCTACTAGATCAAAGGAAGTGACTCAAATTACATTCAATATTCAAACCGAAGGGAGAACGTGTTCTAAGAATAAAAATCCAATAAGCCTCCCTTTGGTTTAATAAATTGATATGGTCACCAACCGTCATCCTGTTGCGAACCAATTCAATTCCCAAAAATGAAAAGTTACCAACTCCTCCCTGTCGACATTCAGAAAAGTGCTTGGACACTGGATGATTCAGGTCATTTAATCTGATAAGTCTTAAATGCTCCAATATTCTAATTTTGAGAGCTCTAATCGTCCTAACCACATACCTTTTTTCAACATCCACATGTGATAAGGTAAGCTACAAATTGACTCTTACAATTTATAAAGCCATTAATATAATATTTCTTAACATGATTGTCCACCTGTACATGTGGATGTGGAGAACTGTCAAAAAAGACAGTAGATGGTGTCATATGTTTACATACACTACAAGAACCACATTTAAAAGAACCTTTGGTGGTAAAAGTAATGTTGTTTCTGTTGGGAACTGTGATGTCACTTGGGGAGATATAAGAACCAACAGTTCTCGCCCTGCGATAAACAAATTTAGGACCAGACCCAAAATATTTGTTCAAAATTGGGTCCATGGATAAGACATTCCAATATTTGGAAACGATTGATTTTATTTCTTTACTTCGTTTATTAAACTGTGAAATAAAAAGCGGACAATCATTGTCAAATTTGTTATGTCTTTTCTTATTACTATAATTTTTATTTTTTTCAATATTAGGATCCAAATTTATGTTGGTTACATTATGTGTGTCAGTCTGAATATATAAATCATCACGAGTGGGTAACAAAGACGATCTCTCTGTATTAAGAGCAATATCAAACGCCTCAGTGATATTCCCCAAAGGATAGCCTCTATCCAGGAAGCGTTGGACAAGTTCCTCAGACTGAGAAAGAAAGCAATCTAATGTAGAGCAATTCCTCCTCAGCCTGAGGAACTGTCCCCTGGGTATGGCCCTAATAACGTGAGGTGGATGGCAACTGTCCGCCCTCAAGAAAGTATTTCTCGAGTTTTGTTTTCTATATATGTCTGTTTGAATAACTTTTTGATGTCCACGAATAATTGAAGATCCAGAAATTCAATATGGTGCGTATGAAAATTAAGAGTGAATTTAAGATTATAATCGTTATTATTAAGATAATCAACAAAAGAGTGCAGTGTAATAACATCCCCTTTCCAAATAATAATCAAATCATCCACAAATCTTTTGTAAAAAATAATTTTATTACGAAAAGAATGCATGAAAAAAAAATTGTGATTCCCACCACCCCATAAAAAGATTTGCATACGATGGAGCAACCAACTTTGATTTGTTTGGCACTACAATTGATGTGAATAAATTTGTTCGCAAGTTATCCTTAAAAAAATTCTTTGATAATGCTGATGATATTGTGGATGTTGGGACCAGGGTGGATAGCTTAGATGAGGGGGCATCACCCGTTACCGAGGGTGATGTCCCCCCACCTGATACCGCTCTGCCTGGATCCTCTGTTTTACATACATTTAATGATTGTTGTACTCTTCAAGATATGGAGGATATCTTAGCTGAACAGATGCCTGATGAACCAGTTATTCCAACCTTTTCTGAATGGAACTCAGGTTTAAAAAAGAGCTCTATTTTTTACCCTACCCACGTAAAAGGTCAATTTCTAACAATGTTTGAAAATTTTGTTATAAGGGACCTTCGTTTGCTGGCTCAAGGGTTTTCCTTCTCTCGTTTCAATTATGACAATCTGAATCGAGATGAACGTTGAGCTTTAAAAACCCTTCAGACTAATTCTTCATTGGTTATAAAGAGTGCTGACAAAGGGGGAGCTGTAGTGGTACAGAGTAGGGACAACTACTGCTGCGACACACTTTATTTGAGCAAATACCCAGTATGTACCTGGCAGATACCTGGAATGCGCCGCTCCTCACCTCTGACAAGCCCCGTTGTGTTTGCCTTCCCAGCCATGGTTCATGCCTGGCTGACGGGCGGCTGATCTGTTAAATGATAATGATTAGGATTTAATAGGCTGCAATGCTTTGCGTGTCTACCAGATGGCATAAATTCATGAATTGTAATGCAGTATATATATATATACTGTGCAGTATTGCAGCCAGCGGGAATAAAATGCTTCAATCCCTGCCTGGAAAATAACGCAATGCACTCGGGCAGAAAACAGTCACAAACCTCAATACACCCGAGTATACTCGAATTCGTGGGACTAGCCGAGCTCGAATAAAGTGTGTCGCCAGTGTACATAAAGGAGGCATTACGTCAACTTGGTGATGTTTTGTCCTACTCTGTGCTACCTGCTTACCACACGCCGCACTATTTAGAAGCCCTGGTTCAGCTAGTCGATTCTGGTGTTATGATGGAGGTCCTTTCCAGCAATGAGGTTCAATTTATTATTTCATCCCAACCTATTGTTCCTATCTTCCACCATCTCCCAAAGATCCATGACATTGGTTGATCTCCTGGTCGGCCAATTGTCTCTAGTATTGGATCTTTGGGAGATGGTCTTTCTAGATATGTTAACAATTTTCTGCAACCTTTTGTTAAGAGATTACCCTCATTCATTTTGGATTCAGGCGACCTTTTGGGTCAACTCAAGTATGTCACTTGGGATGATCATTGCTTGTGGGTTACACTCGACGTGGTATCTCTCTACTCAATTATCCAACATGATCAGGGGATGGAGGCTGTTCGCCAATTTATCGAGATACCAGAAATTTCAATTTTTCAATCTGCCTTTATTTTAGATGCAATTTTATTTCTACCCACTCACAATTTTTTCACCTTTAATCACAATTTTTTTTTACAATTAATTGGCACTGCAATGGGCACTAGTTTTGCTCCATCGTATGCAAATCTTTTTATGGGGTGGTGGGAATCACAATTTTTTTTTTCATGCATTCTTTTCGTAATAAAATTATTTTTTACAAAAGATTTGTGGATGATTTGATTATTATTTGGAAAGGGGATGTTATTACACTGCACTCTTTTGTTGATTATCTTAATAATAACGATTATAATCTTAAATTCACTCTTAATTTTCATACGCACCATATTGAATTTCTGGATCTTCAATTATTCGTGGACATCAATAAAGTTATTCAAACAGACATATATAGAAAACAAAACTCGAGAAATACTTTCTTGAGGGCGGACAGTTGCCATCCACCTCACGTTATTACACCATCTACTGTCTTTTTTGACAGTTCTCCACATCCACATGTACAGGTGGACAATCATGTTAAGAAATATTATATTAATGGCTTTATAAATTGTAAGAGTCAATTTGTAGCTTACCTTATCACATGTGGATGTGGAAAAAGGTATGTGGGTAGGACGATTAGAGCTCTCAAAATTAGAATATTGGAGCATTTAAGACTTATCAGATTAAATGACCTGAATCATCCAGTGTCCAAGCACTTTTCTGAATGTCGACAGGGAGGCGTTGGTAACTTTTCATTTTTGGGAATTGAATTGGTTCGCAACAGGATGACGGTTGGTGACCATATCAATTTATTAAACCGAAGGGAGGCTTATTGGATTTTTATTCTTAGAACATGTTCTCCCTTCGGTTTGAATATTGAATGTAATTTGAGTCACTTCCTTTGATCTAGTAGCTCCTTGACCAGTATTTTCATGATCATTCTGGTTCTTTGTTCTTGTCTGTTTTCCTGGGGTCATTATTTTTATCATTTGTTATTAATTTATTAATTATACATTATCTTCAGACATTTTTTCATGAATTTCTAATACATTTTTTTTATCATATATTGAGATTACGTGGTATCACCATTATCTTATCAAGTTATTAATATTTCATATTGTTTTAATATATTCCCTTTTTTTCGTTCAAGTGTTATTTTATTATTATTTTATTATTTTTTCCTGTTTTTCTTCCCTTTCTATTCTTTCTCTTCCTTCTCTTCTTCTTTCTTCTTTCTCTCTCCCTTTGTACTTTCCTTCACCTTGTTTTCGTTTCTTTTTAAGAGCTGATTATGATATATAGCTTTAAGATTATATCTTTGCTATTATTTTTGTGCCTTTTGGGTTATCGTTATTTTTGCCCTTAGTTAGTTTTTGTGCCTACCTACCCTCTGGCCACCACTTCCGCCCTTTTGACTGCTTCTGCCATCTTGGCGGTTACGCGCATGCGCGGGTTGGCGCGCATGGGCTTCATGACATCGGTACGTGGTTCTTTTGGCGCGAACGGGTCGCAGGTAAAAGGGGTATATATTTGGATGGTTTTTACAGTGTATGTTATCCTTGATAAAGAACGCACAAGCGTTCGAAACACGTTGGATTTTAGGTCTTATGACACATTAAAGTTTATATTTTTTGATTTGGGTCCTCTCCTTGCTCCCGTCGGATCGTGCGCTCCTTTCCATTCTCTGCATTCACTACCACTGGAGCTGCACATCCTGCCAGCCATACCAAGGAACTGTGAGTACACTATTGCTACAGGGGTAGTTCCAATGAGACCGATCGTGGGGGGGTCATTCCTACCCATTACCTCTCTTCAGGAGGTTCGTTAACCCAATCTTGCTACCTACTACTTCAACTCATCATTATTGTTTTTGGATTATCCTTGGATATTGGCATTGGCTATTATTGGTTATTATACCTTGCATTTGAGCGCTTCTTCATCTCTATCTAGGGTTTTTAGGGCACTTCTATTTATGTGTTTTTCAGATTTGGAGAGTTCCCCATGTAATATATTGATGTTCTATATAAGTTCTCCATGGTTCCCAGACTTCTAAGTATTTCTGTACTGTGTCGTTTTGTATCCCCGTCAGTTTTTCCATGAGACAGACCCTCCATAGTCTCGCTCTTACTGCATCTATAACTGGTTATTGTTCCTGTTTCCAGGCCTTAGCTATTTCCCATCTGTATATATGTGTCAACAGCTTATCTTCGTTTTTTTTAATGTTTTCTATTGGCCTGCATAACAATACTTTCCATGGGTCTAAGGGGAAGATAAACCCCAGAATAGCCTGTGCTATGTCATTTGTGGCCCTCCATAACTTTGTAACCTTTGGACACGTCCACCACATATGTATGAACGTTCCCTGTTGTCCACATCTTCTCGTACACAGTGGGGACATGTTTCTCAAAAAATGTGGACAATCTTAGTGGGGTGTAATACCATTGGTGGAGCATTTTGAATGCATTTTCTTTCATTAGGATACATGTGGAGCTCTTCGCTATCCCCTCAAATATACTATCCCACTCCTGATCTAGTTGTTCTCCCAACGCCTCTTCCCATTTTATCATCATCATTTTGGGTTTGATCACCGTGTCTGTTTTATCAGCTGCCAGTATGTTGTATACTTTGGATATCAAGCCTTTCTTGTCCTCCCCCAAGAGGCACATATCCTCAAAAAAGGTAAAGTCACTATACGGGCCTTCCCTTGGCATATGGTCCCTCAGTTGGATACATAAAAAAGGCCGAATTATGTAGCCCACTCTCTCTCATTACTGTCTCAAATCTTTTAATTTCTTTGTTTGCCCATAGATCTTTTACTCTTGTGACCCCTGCCTTGCTCCATTCTTTAAATGCTGCTGGTTCCATGCCCGGGAGAAAGCTAGGCTTCTCAAATAGTGGTGTCATCTGAGATTTTAGATTGGTCAACCCATGTTTAGTTTTCAATGAGTTCCACATCTTAAGTGAATGTGTGATAGATTCCAGGGGCACCGTCAGTGCTGATTTTTCTTTCTTTGTTAACCACAGTATCATATCTATAGATGACCCTGAGATCACATCAGACTCGATTTCCACCCACTTTTTCCTTTGTTTATGGGCATGCCAGTGAACCAGTTGGCTTAAATGAGCCGCTTTTCTAATATTGCCACAAGTGTGGTAGGGCTAGCCCTGCTGACAACTTAGATCTACAGCCACAGCCCCTTTTATTCTCCAACATCTCTGAATTTTTTCGGTGATTTTTTCCGAATGCCACGCACTTCACCGCACTTCACCATGTTCATGCCGCATTCTGACTGCATTTATACCGCATTCATGTTGCATTCACAGCCGCGGATGATGAGCGGTAGATGTGTTTATTGATAATGGTTCGGATTTAATTGGTTGCAATTCTTCGCGTATCCGCCAGATGGCAGATATTCATGAATTGTAATGCGCATGCGCTTCAGTAATGTGTCGACTTGCAGGTGTTTCGTTTAAAAAGATACCACAGTGGTCTATTGTAAATTGGCCTTGGGACTGAAGGAAGAGGTTACAATAATGTATCAATTTAGGCTTTTCATATTAAAGAAAGACAAGAACCAGTTTCTGTTCCAGAGCACCGAATTGCAGATATCCAACGCTGGTTAGCTGCTTCTGGCCTCGTTTTGCCATCATGCACACGGAAAAACCAAACAAAGCACGAGGACACCAACGGTAACTAACGAGTAAGTATATTTATATAACTATATATTACAGTATATCTATTATTGTTTATATTGCTATATTGCTATATTATTATTTATTTTAGATCTATCTAATTTTATAGTTATTTCGGTATATTTATATAACTACAGTATATATATATTGTTTATATTGCTGCATATTAATAGAACTATATATTGTGTAGATCTATCTCATTGTATACTATTTTTACTGCAAATGATGTGCTGTGCTTGTGGCCTACTGCACTGTAACGTATTTTATTAAATTTGATAGTTATTTCAGTATATTTATATAACTTTTTTTATTTATATAACTATAACTATATAAAACTATATAACTATATAATACAGTATATCTAGTATTGTTTATATTGCTGCATATTAATAGAACTACATAGTATAGATCTATCTAATTTTATACTATTCTTACTGTAAATGATGTGCTGTACTTGTGGCCTACTGCGCTGTAACTTACCAGATAATTGTTTTTCTGTACACTGTAGGGAGACAACTCTTCTGGTCGACAAAATAAGTGAAGAGAATGATGAGAAGAGTGCATTAAGGGTCAAATACACTCTGCAGCAAAATCACAATCTCACTGTATCCGAGACCAGCATAAAGAAGATGAGACGCAGAATTGGATGGAAATATGGACGTGTGAGGTTAGTACTGGACAGAATAGGAGGTAAAAGTGTGTTTAAGAAACTGTACTGTACCTCTAAAATTATTTATTCCTTGTCATTACAGAGCATACCCTATGATAAGGGATGTTAACAAAATGAAGAGAGTGGTCCAGGCCCAGGCATGGATCGACAGTGGAGAAACTTTCCAGGATTGCATCTTCACTGACGAGTCTACTGTTTCGCTGGAGAGATTGTCACCGTTTCTACCAGGACAACGATCCGAAGCACACCGCGTCAACAGCGCATATCCTTGAGCGTGGTATCAACTGGGTGAAGACGCCAGCGGAGTAAGTACAGTAACCGTGTCTCATTTTTTAGCACTGTTTTTACTGTGTACTGTATCTCTTAAACTAATGTCCTCCCCCCCCCCCCCAATGACAGATCGCCAGACTTCAATCCTATCGAAATGGTCTGGCATCAGCTGAAGGATCATATCCAAAAAGTCGTGAAACCCTCCAAAAAGGATGAGTTGGCGCAAGGCATACTGAGTTTTTGGAACGATGTACTCACTGTGGAACGGTGCAATAAATATATTGACCATATTGTGACTGTGTTGCCCATTGTGATTGCGCGTAATGGGCAAGCATCAGGAAGGTAGTATGGTATAGTACTGTACTGTAGTATTGTAAGTACAGTATGATACAGGTAAGTATGGCACAGATTTTTTCTTTCCTTGTAGTCAGAGAATACAGTAGTTCCAGTATAGACTAGTTTGACAGTACTAACTGCATACTGTAGTCCAATATGGAGTAGCTATACAGTACATAATGCCATAATACAGTATGCACCTTACTGCTCAATTTTTTTCTTTCCAGAGAGCAGCACCAGCCATCTGGTTACAAAGTATTTAACTGTAGTCACAGTATACAGTAGTTCCAGTATAGACTAAAAGCAGAGGTGTTGTTCTGCGCTGGGGATGCCACTGTAAATAGTCCCTCTTGCAGCCGTTAGTCTAGGGGGGTTCCACACATCCCCTATAAAAGTGAGCTCCCACAAGGGGGGCTCACAAACAAGAAAAACAAGTGACAAATAGGCACACTAAGGGATAATATACTTTATTAAGGAAAAGGGTAATAAGACAGTGGACGACCAAGGTCCAATGAAAATGAAAGTAAAATGTGTTAAAATAACTGGTAGGATCGGGGGATGGCACTGGGTCTGGAGGGTTCTATCTTTGGACCCTGTGTTGGGTGCTCAAATGTCGTTAAAACCTAAGATTGTATATAAAAAAGCTCAAAATCTTAAAGGAATAATAGCCCCATGTCAACTGAAGTCCATTTCCAGTCATAAGGGCACATTGAGATCTTATTTGGATTTAAAGGGCAATTTTAAATGTAGCAAATGTAAGATATGCCCAAATCTGCTAAATAAAAAAGATGTTGTTTCTTTCACTACAAAACAGAGTTTTAAAATTAATCATTTTATAAATTGTTCCACTACCTATGTGGTTTATGTACTCCAGTGTAAATGTGGGTTACAGTACATAGGCAAAACAAAAAGGTGCATGAAAGTTCGGGTAATGGAATACATGAGAAACATTAAAAATGTGCAAAAATTAATTGATAAACATGTGCCCTTAACCCATCTTTTAAAGCATTTTCATGAAAGCCATCAGTGTGACCCAAGTGGCATTTCTTTTATGGGCATTGAAGTTATCACTGTTAATCTGCGTTTAGGCAACAGAGATTTGCATTTAAGTAGAAGGGAACAATTCTGGATTTATACCATGCAAACCAGATTTCCGCATGGTCTTAATGATTATATAGAATTGGTTCCCTTCCTTAAAGAATAAATCATTAGGTGAACAATCCGGGTTTTTTATGTTTTATTTTTCATGTTTTAAGATTTATAAATGTATGTATTTTTAAAATATTTTAAATATGTGTATAATTATATGTTTTGATCATTAATATGACATGTATATGATAGGCCTTTGGTAAGTGTCCCGTGATCTATATTTAAAGGTAAAAAAAGTTACTTTTGTGTTACACATGGGATCCTGTTTTTGTTATTTTAATTTGGAACCTGGCTTTTAACTATCTCTGCATACCATAGGAGACTCCTTTGTATTTTATTTGAACCACAGCTGTATTAACTTGATTTTCGAGTGTTAGAATCATTGGCTGCAGCTCTTTACTTAAACTCCAGGGACAGTGTCATCACGTGACCTCCTGACGAGGCACTATGTGCGAAACGCATAGAGGTCACGTGTGGCAGTTCCCGTGGAGGTTTGCAGTCGGAGGGAGCGGGTCTTCACTCTTCACTTCCCTCATTCAAACGGGGTATGTACTCAGATTGGTCTGGACCCTTTCTGTAGTGCTAGTGTGATCTAGAATTGACCCGGTGCCATCCCCCGATCCTACCAGTTATTTTAACACATTTTACTTTCATTTTCATTGGACCTTGGTCGTCCACTGTCTTATTACCCTTTTCCTTAATAAAGTATATTATCCCTTAGTGCGCCTATTTGTCACTTGTTTTTCCAGTATAGACTAGTTTGACAGTACTACAAAGCACACAATGCCATAATACAATATGCACATAACTGCACTAATTTTTTGTTTTCTTGTCTTTTCAAAAAAAAAAAGGATTGACTGGGGGAGAGGGGGGGTATCGTGTAAAGTCTGTGAACTGTTTGTACAGTTAAGTGTACGGTATCTAAACAGCAGTCATGATGTACACAAAATTTCTCCTCTCTCAATGAACTACTGTACTGTACACAGAATGAGGAAGAAGATAAAGACGGAAAAAATTATATTACTATATATATTGTTCTATATTATATATTATTAATTAATATTATTATCAATGTGCATTATTCTTGATTATCTACCAGCCCTCAATTGCCATCGGACAGAAGAACTTAATAAAGACTGCAATTTGTATTTTTCATGATAATTTTTATATTTGTTTTTATTGTTCCTGATAAAATAAAATAAATATTTCTTTACATTCATGATAATCATAATCATTGCCCCCCCCCAACACACCTACAGTATACCAAAGAAAAAGAGAGAATGACAGTGCTGTGCAAATCTGATTTACATATCAAATTCGAGAGGGATTTTCCCGAGGGGATTTTCAAAAGCGTTACCGTAAACAAAGCCTCAAAGGGTTGGGGGGGTGGATGGGTGAGTCATGCGCAGTAATTATCAGCTAGCTCCCATCCCAAAGAGGATTACATGCAGGCGCAGTGAGGTGATGCTCGGCTAGGGACGGATTAAAAACACAATGGCAAGCTTCAGAAACTGAATGACTCTGTAGAGGTGTCTGTCGATAAGAGTTTCAAATCCTTGAGCGAGCCTTGTGTGTGTGCGTGTTGGAGGGGGGCACAGGGTACAGCTGCATGAAGGATTAGCTGTACTGCAGTTCAAAGAAATGACATAATTTCAAAAGGCAGGTCATCATAATAATTTGATTCCTACACCCCCAAATACAGTACATAAAAAGCACACAAATCAACCATGTGCAGTCAAACGCACAGGGTCGCAGTCAAAACCTACAGCACAGATCAAGTTGGTCTAGGCAGGCTTATGGAGAAAATAAAAATAAGAAATCACTCTTGAACTTCGCAAGCAAGCAGGAATGTGATTGAAACCAGAAAGACACACATTCAAAGGAATGGTGTGGGAGAGGTGTACTGCACTGTAGATAAGATAAGAAGTTGAAATACTGCAGTGCAGTAAATTATCCTGTGTATGTGTGTGGGGGCGAGCGAGGGGAGAGCGCTGTATATGCCAAAATGTGATACAGTACTATTACAGCACACGCCTATGTGTTTCAGCAATTTTCAAATGAGACATACAGTACAGTACAGCACTGCAAATGCATGTATAAATATGCAAATTTACAATTACTGCGTGCGTACACGCAGACTGTGTACTGACGTAGGTTGAACTGCTAAAGTATTAGACTTCGAAGAGTCCGCAAATGCCGGTGGAGTCGGGTCCAGGACACTCGCCTGCTGCTCAGCCCCAAGGAAGTTCTCCACGAGTCGGACCGCCAAAGCTAGGGATTCAGCAGCGTGGCGTTTTACCCACGAGTGTGCGGAAGGGGGTATTATTTGTAGAAATTGTTCCAAAACCAACTGCTCCAGAATTGCCTCCTTAGTGCACTCCTCGGGTTGTATCCAGCGTGTACACAAGTCCAATAATCGCTGAGCGAGGACCCGGGGTCTCATCTTAGCGGTGTACTTCATGTTCCGGAACTGCTGCCGGTAGGTCTCTGGGGTCAGACCTAAGCGATCCAGTATGGCGGCTTTTACTTGTCGGTAGTCCATTGCCTGATCTGCTGGGAGACCCTGATATGAGGCCTGGGCATCTCCTATGAGGAGCGGGGCCAAAGCAGTTGCCCAGCGATCTGTAGCCCAGCCCTGAGCTACGGCAACTCTTTCAAATGTCAGTAAAAAAGCCTCTAGATCCTTGTTCGGCGCCCTTTTCCTCAGGAGTATCGGGGGTCTGTTTGCAAGTTCTGGACTGGCAGACCCTTGGAAATGGGTCAGCAGCTTGGCAATCTGCTCATCTTGTGCTGCCTGTAGTTTTTCATCTCTCTCCGCTTGCAGCCGGGCCTGCTCCTGCATTAACTGTCCCTGCTGTCTGGTCTGCTCACACAGAAACTCTTTCAACATTTCTTCCATTCTTGTGTGTGTGTGTGTGGCCCTTTAACTGCAGGAGCCTTTTGAAAAAATCCCAGGACTTCTGAACACCATATGTTGCAGGGTACATGCCACTACACACGCGGGTTTATTGACAAGGCTTATTTATTTAGCCTTAAAAGATATACAGCACACAAAAACAAAAATAGCTTTTCATCAGCAAACAAAAAGAAAACTGGCTTTTTCTTCAGCAGACAAAACAAAACAGTTTCTCTTTAGCAGACAGTGTAAAAATCAGGCAGCTACCCTTTTCTATGCAGGAGACAGACAGTTCATAATTCATGTACTTTGATAACAGACCTTGTTTCAGTAATCTCTTCAGTATCTTACTCCTCTCTCCTCAACAGCCAGCCCCCATGTGTCTACAGCCTGGGGTTTTAACACACCTTGATTAGGCAGCTGGGATCCAACTAATTGTCCTGAGGTTCCCAGCTGAAGTTAACCTAGTCACTGCTGCACTGCAGACTAGACATAGGTTTTTCCAGGCATATAGCTGGTGGCTTTTATTTACCCTGTCACAGCATCTTTGTCTTGTGCCATTTCTGATGTATATTTTGTCGGTCTGCATACTAAGGTAAGATACTTTGGCTGTGGGTTCCTCATATAATGAGGCTATAGCTTTCATAAATTTGCCTTTCACTCCAAAAGCCCGAAGTGTCTCAAACATATATCCCCAGTCAATGCGATCAAAGGCTTTCTCTGCGTCTAGAGATAGTAGCATCGAAGGTGTGTTATTCTGCTTAGCTATTTGTATCAAGTTAATTGTTCTCCTTGTATTATCCGCTTCCTGCCGTCCTTGTATAAATCCTGCCTGATCTGCATCTATCAGTTGCGGAAGATACTTATTCAGTCTAGTGGCTAGTATTTTGGAAAATATTTTGAGATCATTATTGATCAGGGATATTGGTCTGTAGCTTTTGCATTGAGTTGGATCCTTTTCCTCTTTATGTATTAATATTATTTTTGAGCATTGTTTGTGGGAACTGCTCCCCCTCCAGAGCTTTATTAAATATCTTTACGAGTTGTTGGACTAATTTGTGGGCTAGTTTTTTTATAGTATATATTGGACAGACCACCTGGTCCCGGGGCCTTGGAATTTCTGATAAATGTTTTATTTGTATAGGATAATAAAGGAATAAAAAATGTTTTATTTGTATAGGATAATAAAGGAAAAAATAATAATACAAAAATAAGTTGCCTCTTTTTCCGAATGTAAAATGTATATTGTGCACATGCATGTATGTCAAATTGGAACCTTGTTGAAACGCATATGCGTGTCATCACATTTCTGTGCATGCGTATTTGTGATATTGGAACCTTGCTGAAACGCATATGCGTGTCATCACATTTCTGCGCATGCGTGTATGTCAAATCGGAACCTTGTTGAAACGTAAATGCGTCTCATCACATTTCTGCGCATGCGTGTCATTATGTTTCTCATTAAATTACTGTACAGTAAGATACAGTGCATTTCCTCACTGAGTCGCTAGATATCTGCAGTACTTTAGTACAGTACTGCTATTAGTGTATCTAAACCGTAAAAACAACTTTTATTTTCTAGATTTATATAGTATACTTTTCTACTGTACATACTACTGTAAGTTTATTTCAGCACTAAAAGAAACTTAATTTCAAGATTTATATATATGATAGGTCACATATTTATATATATATTTAAATGCCTGTACAACTTTATATTACAGTATGTACAATATAGTACTACTGTATGTGTATCTAAACAGTAAATGCACCTTATTTGCAAGATTTATATACAGTATATTTAAATGGCTTTAGTACTTTATGTATAGTACTATTGTAAGTGTGTAAACCGTAAAAACATGAGCACACCAAAAAGTATATTTAAAGAATGAACATTTTTATTTGTACAGAATAATAAAGGAATAATAATAATAATAAAAAATATGGGCCTCTTCTTCAAATTTTTCAATCTGGTCTCTTTCTTCTTTGCAATGGCTGGTGCTTCTTGGACATCTTACACTACTGTACTTTAGGCAAAAGTGTGGTTTTAATGTACCTGTAAAATTTCAGTGAAAATGTGAAGAAATAATAGTTCTCAATGATATAGCCATATATCTCTGCTAAAGTCGCCTTCTTATCTGTTCCAGCATTAATTGCAATAAAAATTAAATATGCATAACTACAATCAGGTTTAGTATAAGGACTTGACATGATGTTAATTGTATGTCCATTCAGCAATTGTGCAGGCATAGCAATGTTGCATAATGGCCAAAACATTATCTTTTGAGATTTTCATTTCCTAAACCCTAAATTTGATAATGTCTTCAGCAACCAGGGTCAATTTACAATGGCACACTGTAGTTGCCACTATTTTATCTGGTTTTTAAAAACCTCCACATTGACTACTGTATACTCTAGCCACTGTATAGTGTGTGTGGCTATATAAACAGGTAGGGGAAGAAATGGAAAAGAAGAGGCAGGCTTTTAAATTCTTTAAACCAGAAGGGACATAGGCATCATATCAGAATTATAAGGAATGTAACAAAAATTGCAAAAGGGCAATCAAATTAGCAAAAATGGATAATGAATAAAGGATTGTAATAGAAAGTAAGATCAACCCATAAACATTCTTTAAGTACCTTAATAATAAATAAAGAGAAAAGAAAACATAGGACCCTTTCAGTGTGAGATGGGCAGGCAGATTATTGGAGATAAGCAAAAAGCAGAGGTATTAAACAAATTGTTTGCCTTTGTGTTTACCAGGGAAGAATCAATTCAAATGTAACAAAAATTGCAAAAGGGCAATCAAATTAGCAAAAATGGATAATGAATAAAGGATTGTAATAGAAAGTAAGATCAACCCATAAACGTTCTTTAAGTACCTTAATAATAAATAAAGAGAAAAGAAAACATAGGACCCTTTCAGTGTGAGATGGGCAGGCAGATTATTGGAGATAAGCAAAAAGCAGAGGTATTAAACAAATTGTTTGCCTTTGTGTTTACCAGGGAAGAATCAATTTCAAAAGCCACAACCTCCATATTAATTAACAATTGGTTAACTGAGGAAGAAGTTCATAGGCAACTTGAAAAAAATAAATTAAATAAGGCACCTGGCCCCCGATGGCATACATCCAAGTGTTCTCAAGGAGTTAAGTTCCGTAATAGCCAAACCATTAAATGTAATATTCAAGGACTCCATTTCCACAGGCTCAGTACCACAAGATTGGCGTAAAGCAGGTGCACCAACAAGTATTCTAAAACTTGCTTTGGAACATCTGGGGCAATCACCAACAATACCCCAGTAATGCTGCAACATTTCTGTGACATGTCTGCAGAAAAACTAATGGTCCATTGGATTAACACAGCAGGGGTCCCAGGCAGTGCCACCTGTAGATCACAACCAAGGAATTACAGACCTGTAAGTCTGACTTCAATAATGGGGGGAACTACTTGAAGGTTTAATACGGGATAATATTCAGGAATAGAAACCAAAAATGATCGAGTGGACTACCGCTTGCTATGAAAAGAAGTTGGGGAACTCACCAGATATGAAGGTTAAAAAAGACTTTAATGAAAACTACATAAAATGACAAAACTCCTCCTCCCACATATTTCACGCCCACTATGGCACTTTTTCCTTGAAAAAGCGCCATAGTGGGAGTGAAACATGTGGGAGGAGGAGTTTTGTCATTTTATGTAGTTTTCATTAAAGACTTTTTTAACCTTCATATCTGGTGAGTTCCCCAACTTCTTTTCATAGCAAGCGGTAGTCCACTCGATCATTTTTGGTTTCTGTTGCTGCCTGGATCGGAGGACACCACCAGTTTCACCATTGTTGCGGGAGGAATGGATTAGCGGTGACACCTTGTGAGCGTGCAGCTCTACACCACTTCATTTGGAAGGAGACGGGGGTAAGGTGAAGCTTCTTAGGGGGTCAGACAGCCTGGTAGGAATCCAACCTCTCTGTAAGTACCCTGCTTCTTACACTGGCGACACACTTTATTCGAGCTCGGCTAGTCCCACGAATTCGGGTATACCCGGGTGTATTGAGGTTTGTGACTGTTTTCTGCCCGAGTGCATTGAGGTATTTTCCAGGCAGGGATTGAAGCATTTTATTCCCGCTGGCTGCAATACTGCACAGTATATATATATATACTGCATTACAATTCATGAATTTATGCCATCTGGTAGACACGCGAAGCATTGCAGCCTATTAAATCCTAATCATTATCATTTAACAGATCAGCCGCCCGTCAGCCAGGCATGAACCCAGGCTGGGAAGGCAAACGCAACGGGGCTTGTCAGAGGTGAGGAGCGGCGCATTCCAGGTATCTGCCAGGTACATACTGGGTATTTGCTCGAATAAAGTGTGTCGGTGCAGTATACCTTGCTTTACCCCTTGGTTTTTCTCCCCTCTCCCTGCATCTATACTTATATGTACCGGACATTGCTATTATCAATTTAAAAGACTGTTATTTGATTTCACCAACCTTTTTGCTTTTGGAGCTGATATTCGGTTTTTTGTTCTGTAATATTCAGGAATACCTAATGGAAAACAAAATTATTAGTAATAGTCAGCATGGATTTATGAAGGATAGATCATGCAAAACTAACCTTATTTGTTTCTTTGAGGAGGTAAGTAGGCATTTAGACCAGGGTAATGCAGTTGATGTGGTCTACTTAGATTTTGCAATGGCTTTTGATACGGTTCCACACAAGAGGTTGGTGTACAAAATAAAGCAAATTGAAGTCAATAAAAATATATGCACCTGGATTGAAAAATGGTTGAAGGACAGACAACAGAGGGTTATCATAAATGGAACTTTTTCAGGTTGGGCTATGGTCGTGAGTGGAATACCTCAGGGATCAGTACTGGGACCCCTGCTTTTTAATTTGTTTATTAATGACCTTGAGGTTTGGATCGAGAGCAAAGTCTCCATCTTTGCTGATGATACTAAATTGTGTAAGGTTGTAGAATCAGAGCAGGATGTATTTTATCTCCAGAAGGACTTGGGGAGACTGGAAACTTGGACAGGTAAATGACAGGTAGATGAGGTTTAATACAGATAAATGTAAGGTTATGCATTTGGGAAGCAAGAATAAACAGACGACTTACAAATTAAATGGGGATACATTGGGGGAATCATTGATGAAGAAGGATTAAGAAGTGCGTGTAGACAGCAGACTTAGCAATAGTGTCCAATGTCATGCAGCACCTGCAAAGGCAAACAAGATCTTATCTTGCATTAAACGGGCAATGGATGGAAGGGAAGTAAACATAATTATACCCCTTTACAAAGCATTAGTAAGACCAAACCTTGAATATGGAGTACAATTTTGGGCATCACTCATTAGAAAATACATTATGGAACTAGAGAGAGTGCAGAGAAGAGCCACCAAATTAATAAAGGGGATGGACAATCTAACTTGTGAGGAGAGGCTAGCTAAATTAGATTTATTACATTAGAAAAGAGGCGTCTAAGAGGGGATATGATAACTATATACAAATATATTCGATGACAATACAAGGAGCTTTCAATAGAACTATTCATCCCACAGGCAGTACAAAGGACTTGGGGCCATCCATTAAGGTTGGAGGAAAGGAGATTTCACCAGTAACAAAGGAAAGGGTTCTTTACAGTAAAGGCAGTTATAATGTGGAATTCATTACCCATGGAGATTGTGATGCCGGATACAATAGATTTGTTCAAAAAAAGGTTGGACATCTTTTTAGAAAGGAAAGGTATACAGGTACAGTATATACAAAATAAGTAAACATGGGAAGAATGTTGATCCAGGGAATAATCAGATTGCCAATTCTTGGAGTCAGGAAGGAATTTATTTTTCCCCTTATGAGATATCATTCGATGATATGACACTGGTTTTTTTGTTTATCTTCCTCTGGATCAATAAGGAAGTATAGATATAGGATAAAGTATCTGTTGTCTACATTTAGCATAGGTTGAACTTGATGGACGTATGTCTTTTTTCAACCTCATCTACTATGTAACTATGTACAGTAACTCAATCACCATAATTATATTCGCTACAAAAATGTGCTTTCCTTTTGCAGATGATAGAATGCCTAGAAATACTGTAGCTTATTTTGTTTTGAACATTCAACTCGTCACAAGTACATTTTCCTCATTAATTAATTTCTACTTTTGTGAAATTGTAACCATATTGTAGACATCAGTTCATGTTCAAATATTTATTTGAAGTAAATACAGTAAATGTGCTAATATGTATCCCACGCTTATTGCTATCATTTTATTTCCCGTTCCTTCCAGAATAATTTGAGATTATGGCATGTAAATTCTTTTTTTTAATTAAAGTTCAGAAGCAGAAGACAACAGTTGGTAATAAGTGATGCACAAATCATTACTTTATAAATGTTAATACGAATAGTAACAAGTCTAAAAAGTACATAGTGCGATCAAATGCCAAAATAATCAATCAAACAATAATGTTTAGAGTTGAAAAAAAAAGAGGAGGTTGTGCCGAGCACTTGCATTCTAAGTGAAACTTCTTTGCGTTTTGTCACTGAAATTGTATTTTGATTTTTATGATTTTGATTGAATGAAAGACTTTTGAGAGTATTATTTTCTTATTTACTTGTATTTTTTCAGCAGAAATTTCCATAGTATGAATTGGAATACATGATACAATTGACTTATGATAACTAAAGTAAGATACAGATGTAGCCATGTTCCCCTTCAGGACCCCCCCTTGCTCCCCTTTAAGTCTGCTGCAGTGGGAGGAACTGTGGTGCGTGTGGGCGCTGCCAGAGTTAGCAGCAGACATGCCAGTTATGCAAGAAGGGGATGGGTGCGCCAGAGGGGCGAGCGCCTCGCCGGAGCTCCGTGGGGAGCAAGTGCCGAGGGTGCCACCATGTTGAATGCATGTGCACATGCGCAGTACAGTTTGCGCATACACAGTAAGGTCTGAGGGTGTGGCGGCCATCTTGGTGCACCTCGCTCATGCACAGAAGGCATTACAAGCAGCGGCCATTACACAGTAGCTCTGCATGGGGAACTACAGCCCACAGAAGGCACTGGGGTTGCCAGTCAGTTGCAGGATAACAGTCAATCGGGCTTCAACAATCCTCTGCAGCAAGAAAAGATACACTTGGCGCACCTGCACCATGCCAATTGGAGCTGGAACATCAGAAGGGTAGTGTGTGTGTGTGCAGGGTGTCAGTGGCCCCTGCACCAGGCCAGAGACCCCCTTAGGCCCCAGCTATGCCCTTACTCCCCTGTATAGATTATGGCTTCTACAGGGACAGGCCCTTAGACAGGGAAAATGCCCCACTTAGCTTCACTTGTGGCAGGGACACAGCAGAACACCAAGCAGCAGTTGCGGCGTGTGGCCTGGGACCAGACCACCACCGAAAGACATAGAGACTCTCTTCAGTGTGGGACACTCCAACCGGATACCACCATATGTGAGGCGGACACCATCACGGACAACATAGCTGGATCAGTGGATCCCTTTCTTCAGTTGGCATTACCAGGTGTTGGAGCACTCGGCAGGTATACCTCATCTCAATAAGTGCACCAACTGTACACATATTAGTTTGGCTGCGCTGTCTCACACATTGGGTTGGTTGTTACTTGTGGACACCAGGGTGATTGGGTGCCCAAGGGTCCTTCAGTACTTTAGGGATTGTGTTATGAGGTGTAGACTGAGAGTTGGAGGGTACAGCCTTGCGAGGCCTAGTTGGTGGGACTGGTACCATTATTATTGTATGCCTGCAGTAAACTGTTATCTTATACCACGTGTGTATTTCTTATATTATCCTGTGATGGGGTTATCCAACACAGTTAGGATTCCGCCTATGTGGAGGCTCTGTCACCAGATGGATCAGATATACCCCAAGCTCCAAGCCGCAGAGGTTCAAGCCTCATGTGAGCCTCAGGTACTGCACCACACACACAGTAGCCATCGTATCGTCTATAGGGTGGGGGAAAGTGCGCTACACATATATATATTTTGTATTGTAAAGTGTCTAAATGCTGTAACTCTCAAAAGTCTTTCATTCAACCAAAATCATAAAAATCAAAATACAATTTCAGTGACAAAATGCAAAGAAGTTTGACTTGGAACGTGCGTGCTCAGCAAACACAGCCATTTTTATAATCATTACAGTTACTCTATTATATTAATCTATATACAATTCATGTGTTATATTTACACACCATACATCTTTTGCACTTCTCCATTTTTTATTATAAATGGGAGATTTGTAAAAATGTTGCTATTTGCACTTCTATATTTGAACTCACTGGGAATTCCTCTAACTGTTCCTTTTGTTTGTGTATGTATATATTAACACACACACACACGTACCTCAGACAGGCACAAACTCTCACACACACACAGGATACAATAAGCAGACATTCAGTTCAGTTTTAGATACAGTTTGCCCCACTCCCAGTTGTAAGACAGTCACCATTGGGAATTCCTGACCTCCATAATGAGTTTCCTACACCAAAGCATCATGGGAACGGTAGTTGTTTGCCTTTACTATGTATTGTTTTTTCTTGTTCAGCTGGAGCTGTAGCTGAAGGAACTATTGGTGTGTGCGAACCTGGTCCCATTTTCATTTGCACCAATTACTTTTAGAGCTGTGAGAATTTTGAGCCAGCGGCGGCACGCACTCGTGCATTTGCCTGATCGTGACGCTTTTTCATGTCCATGAAGGAGGTTTAGTCCTATGAGACTATGAGAAATAGGTAGGTGCCAGCAAAGAAGTTTCACTTCCAAAAATGTCAGGGTGACCCTGTTATCAGGGTATGAACGATGAAAAATTAAATTTATCATTGCTAGAAACAGATGGAACAACTGAGATTTAGGTATCACAAAGAATGCAAGTAGTTGAGAGGGTAAATTAATACAGAAACTTGTTTACCAGGATTGAATACAATACATTGTTTTCCCACCTGTGTCTTACATGAAGAAAAGTCCTGCATATTTTTAAATTAGAAATATTTCCTCCGCTGATGATGCTGCCAGATTATGTATGGTCAAGAGCTCTACTGTGGTTAAGGCCTCGGCCAGGGTGGTGCTGAGCAGACGGGCACGCTCACGCTGGCCGCTCTGAAACACATTGAGGCAATGTGTGTGGCCAGCGTGAGCAAGTGCCTGCTCATGCTCAGGATTTAAATGCTTGAAGAGCAAGCAAATGTTATTTTGCCACTCGCAAGCGCATCACATGAGCGGTTCGCCCAATGAGGGCGAACCAGCTCCGTGACGTCGTGGCCGCACCCCCAGGCGAGCGTGCAGCTAGCCACGAATTGCCCGGCCGAGCAGGGCGCAGTGCTCGAGTGCCAGTGCGCCTGCTCCCTGCCTGGCCGCAGCCTAAGACATTGTCCTCAGGCAGAAACCCTAGTACCTGAGCCATTGCCAGCTCCTTGTCATGTAAGCAAGAAAAAGTTAGCTTGAACTGTTCTTATTCAGGGATTTCATGTGCCTAACAAAATATATCCTGCGCAACTAATAAACCTCTAATATTATCAGTGATACAATGTGTATTAACATATACCCTTCTATTTTTACTCAACTGGTAAAACCACAAAAAAAAAACCAGTGTGAAAAAATATTTTTTTTTTACATAACCGTGTACTGTGATGAAAAAAGCATCTGCTGCTATTAAACAGGGGGTGGCTCGGCACCCCCAAACACTGAAGATACAGTATGGAGACAAAAAAACAGCGCACAACGCAAATAGTGAAGTATGAAAGTAACAAATGTATATTAAAATAGGGGATAAATATTCTGCGTACAAGGTATTAGGACATAAACATTGAGTGTGATAAACACACAAGTTACCACTCGGCGGCCGCTCATACAGGAGTCAGGAGTATGTTTTCCTTGGCAGGCGTCTGGGACAGCAGCTGCGATCCTTTTCCTTCCTAGGAACACCTCTGCATTCGGTCACCGTCTCTGTGGGAAACTCCCCTCTGGTCAGCTGGGCTCCAGACGGATCGAGCAATCTGCAGCCTGCAGACGCACTGGGAGGGTCCCCGGATTGATCAGTGAGGACCTGGGTGGTTCGCAGAGCTCTCCGTTTAGTGCAGCCACAAGCAGGGGTGAACTGGCTGGCTGGGAATGAAACTCCAGTATGTCGCGCTGTTGCTCCGTTGCGGGACGCTGCGGAGTGACGTCACAGTGGCGATTTCAAAAGTACACAGCAAAAGCGGGAAAAAGTCTCTAAAGTGCCCAAATTGCACACATAGCAATAAAACACTTAGACCAATTACATCCTACATGTTTCGTAGTCACATCTACTTCACCTGATGGTTTTAAAATGTTCCCCTCAATTTTCTTACAGTGTAATTGATCCTTTGATTTGGAAGGAATTATTTTTATATACTTTATGTACCTATTCTACATCCAGGATTTTATTTTGCTAAGCAAAGCTTTCCACCTATACTCTACACCACGGTGGCGCAAACTGGGGTCTGGGAGGCACGCAACATTTTCTGGGGCGGGGGGCACAGCGCTTACAGAGGCCCCACACTCTCCACCACAACGGCTTCTGGTGACGTGTTGCCAAACTGCATCTGCATTGATTTTCAACAAACATATTCAGAAAGGCACCCTTTTGGTATGCTATTTAACCTTAATGTTCTATATGGACTGTTTATGGGTTGTTGTTTTTTTATAATTATTCACCATTTTTTCCCCTTCTAACTTTACACAACGTACAGTACTTGTTAGCTTTCTTAGTCTCCGGTTGCACTGCATTCATGCAGAATGACAGAATTTAAATTCATTGGTCCAAGGAAGTAACTAAATTGTAGGTAATTTGGCTCAAGTTGCTATATTGACCACGAGTTAGAGTTAAAATGTGTCACTATTAAAAATGTGATTACAACAATATTTTCTTGTAGAATTACCACAGTTTTCACTAAGAATGATTCATTCATGATTCATAATAGTAATACAAATAAGCGAGAAATTCTAGAAATAAGCCTTAATCAGTGCTAGCGATGCAACTGTAAAGAGGTTAAAGATATCACACTTTTCTACCATAGGACTACATAATAGGATTTCTTACAAAACCCTAGGGCAGGAAATTATTTAACCCATGTGATGCCTGAAGTTACCAATCTATTGCAAAGCTATATCTTCAGTCATCAATGGGGTTAACATACAGTATATTATAGGCTAAAGCTGTTAAATTCCAGGCATTATTGAAATCCCTGCTCTCTGATTGATTAAAATTCCAGGCATTATCCAATCGGTAATGGCCCGGAATTTTTGGCACCTTACCAAGTTTTACAGCCAATCAGCTTTAAGTTCTCATTCACAAAGAGAGAGATCAGCTCTCAGACAAGGGAGTGATTGGACAGGAGGCACCAGCAAGGCACATACCCCTCCCCCACCATGCCTGCAGAGAGCTCCGCACAGGAGAGTGAGTGAAAGGTTTGTGTGTCTGTTGTGTGTTCTGTGGGTGTAAAGGGGGCCAGCAGAATGTTTATTGGTGTGTGTGTCTTATGTTGGTGTGTGTTTTGTGGGTGTAGAGGGGCAGCAGAGTCTGTTTTGTTGGTGTGTGTCTAATTTGTGTGTGTTTTGTGGGTGTAGAGGGGTTCTGCAGTGTTTGCCTTCAGTGTGTGTTTTGTAGGTGGAGGAGGGGGGCAGGGTATTTTTGGGTGTCTGTATTGTGTGGGTTTCCAAGAGGACTGCAGTGGGTGTAGAGAGGGGGTTGCTGGTATGTGTTTTGTGGATGTAGCAGTCTGTTTTGTTGGCGTGTGTGTGTGTCTGCAGTGTGTTTTGTGGGTGTAGGGGGGGCTGTAGTGTGTATGTGTCAGTGGGTGTAGAGGGTGGAGGTGGGCTGCAGAGTGTGTTTCGGTCTGTGTCTGCAGTTTTGTGGGTTTACTGGGGCTGCAGTGTGTTTGTGGGTATAGAGAGGAGCCTAGTGTGTGTGTATGTGTGTGTTTTGTGACTGTAGAGAGTGAAAGAGGTCTGCAGTGTGTTTTGTGTGTGTAGAGGAGGGGGACAGCAGTGTGTAGGGGGGCTGCAGAGTGTGTTTGTGTATATAGAGGGGGGGTTGCAGAGTGTGTTTGTGTATAGAGGGGGCAAGCTGCAGAGTGTGTGTGTATATATATATATGGGGCTGTGTGTAAGTACAATTTCCTTTTAATAAACTTGCAGTTTCTCTCTCGTCTCGATTATTGTAACCTCCGGCCTTCCTGCCTCTCACCTGTTTCCCCTACAATCTATCCTAAACGCTGCTGCCAGAATCACTACACAGGAATCCTTGAGGAAAAAGTGAAGCACAGCCAGTCCAAGAAGAAAACAATCCGGGGTAACAATCAAAGAGTATCCACTTTGAGGAAGCGCTATCTCAGCGCAAAACATGTCCCCTGCGCCACCATGCTGTGCACCCCCAATAAAGAATATTTTTAATTAATTCGCTTAGCCCCGGATTGTTTTCTTCTTGGACAGGCTGTGCTTCACTTTTTCCACAAGAATTCCTGTCTGCATTGTATACCAGCTGAACGAACGTTTCTTGGGACGGCATACAAACAACATCCATGTGAGTAAGAACTACATCATTATATCACTGGATATTCATATCTTGCTCTAAGGTTGCTGCCAGATAGAGACCTGCTGTTCACATACACCGGTTAGTTAAGATTAGGTTTTTGTTATACCATTGGCAGCAGGTAACCTGTTAATGATCTCTGCAATCAAGACACTCCTAGTTGTTTGTGCTTACTTACCTATCCCATGGTCCGCTTAAGCTTGCTTATTCACTTATGACTATCAGATCTCACACTTTGATGCACTTGGTTTGGAGGACATTCCTCCTATAGTCTCAGAATCACTCTACGCTTTCCTAAATCTGTCTCAGCGCCTACCCTGCTGAAATCCCTCTCCTGGCTTCCTATCAAATTCTGTGTCACACATTCAATTCTCCTCCGCACGTTTAAAGCTTTACACTCTCTGCCCCTCCTTACATCTCAGCCCTAATTTCTCGCTATGCATCAACCCGACAGTTGCATTCCGCTCAAGATGTCTTCTCTCTACCCCCTTTGTATCTAAAGCCCTCTCCCATCTAAAAACCTTTCTCACTGACTTCCCCACACCTCTGAAATTTCCTTCCCCTCAATACCCGACTAGCACCCTCTCTATCAACCTTTAAGATCCACCTTAAAACACACCTGCTTAACGAAGCATAGGAGTAGTTCCGTGGCTAATACTATACACCTGATACATAAAGCTTGGCCCCTTGCAGACATACTTACCAGAATGCCCACCTACTATATCTTTATGTTCCTCCTACCAATTAGATTGTAAGCTCTTGGAAGCAGGGACTCCTGTTCCTTAATTCTACTTTTATGTCTGAAGCACTTATTCCCATGATCTGTTATTTGTATTATTTGTTATTTATATGATTGTCACGTGTATTACTACTGTGAAGCGCTATGTACAGTACATTAATGACGCTATATAAATAAAGACATACATACATACACATATATACTGTAGACTTTGGTAGCCCAACTGACCATCTGGTCATGGGTTGACCACGGCTAGCTGGATACTTGGGCTATTAAGGGGTTCATATACTGGATGAATATGTTCTAAAGTGTTAATATCATGTATTTTTATCAACCGTGAACAATGATCTGGGGTAGGAGAAAAAACGGTTATAGTTTTAGATGGTAGTCCATTATCGGCAGGTATAAGTTTGGTAAATAGCATGTGAAAAAGTAATTTGTGGCTAAGTATTCATGTGCATGCTAATTTGCATATTCTGCATCAAGGATAACGCCGACCTATCCCTGCGGTAAAAAGCCCCTTATCACAGCTTGATTGCTGGTGATATGACTTTAGTGAATATCTTGATTAAATATGATTGGTGTTCAATACTGATAACTCCAATTTAATTTACTATATCAACCTCTGACTCATAATTCCCTCCGGTCATAAGAGTGGATGTCAGTCAGTTAGTTGTCCCAGTGGGACCAAAACGTCGTTTTTTGTGTCTTCTGTCAAATATAGAAAATGTATGATCTACTTACCTGCGTGCTGTCCGTTGATGTCGTGTTGCAACCAGTATCGTATAGTCTACCTCAAAAATGAGAAAGGAAAAGACATAGTGCAAAAATATTTTAATAAATTTGTAATGCAATTGAAGACTCATAAACATGCGGGTATCAGGCATGTATGACACACAGGAGGGGTCCAAAAAGAGCCACTAGCTGCTGGAACTCGTGCTGGAACTTTTGTGCTAGTTTTCTTTAGCTTTGATCCTCTCTAACTTAGACCTTTCTCAGTTGAACCGTCCAGCCTGTGTAAACTCAGACTGGCCTGTGTCAGCTGGGCTTGTCCTTCCACCCAGTTTTTCTCCTCTGCTTCCACCCTACGCATTTTACTACTTATGTACTGAAGCTTCCTTATTGACACCTGATTTTCCTGACATACAAATTCTCCTTGATGTTCCTTTTAAATTCTCTCGTGACGTCATACGCGTGACCAATAGCTTCATCACATCCGTGTTACAGAATGTTCCGATCCCATAACATGGTTCACAAACGTAAATCTACCACAAATGGACTAAGTATATTTAAACAAATAGTTAGCCATACATAGCTAAGGGAGATAAGAAACAAAACAGAGTGTGTGTTGTAAGTCTCTGAACAGTAAAATTGGCTCAAGGAACATGGCACAAAAGTAATATAGATTCATGGACAGTGGTATAAAAATAAAGTGCAAATCTACATACAGTAATGGATTTCACAATAGACATCCATTATGTGTTGCATTATAATGCACATGGAGAGAAAATAGAAGGGAACATCAACTAATTCACATGGTTAAAAATCCCATAGACAGTATTACCCTACTTTATGTTAGTTAAAAAAAAGTAGGGGATATATAGATCATTATAGATCAATTAAATCTAGGCAATTGGACATTTCTGAAAAGATTTAAATATTTAAAATACTTCTAAAAATTGATACATTTATAATTATAATAATAAAACATATCTACACAAATATAAAAGTAAAAATAAACATTTTCCAGCCACAAGGATGAAATGAAGGTTCCTGTTGTGGAATGCATCACCAAGGTAGTTTTGCACTTTATTTTTATACCTACTGTTCATAAATCTATATGACTATTTTTTTGTTATGTCCCTTTAACCAATTTTACTGTTTGAGGCTTACACCTGCTCTTTTGTTTCTTATCTCCCTTTGCTATGTATTGTTCTCTATTACTGTTAGTATATTTGAAAACGAGAGGTAACTCTCAATGTATTACTTCCTGGTAAAATATTATTTACAAAATATTTAGTCCATTTGTGGTAGATTTATGTTTGTGAACCATGTTATGGGATCAGAGTGTTCTGTAACCCCGATGTGATGACCCTGCTGGTCACACACATGATGTCACGTGCACACAAGAATTTAAAAGGAACTTTGCATGACAGGAACATCAGGATCTCCTGAGGAAGCTACACAAGTAGTGAAACATGTAGGGCAGCAGCAGAGGAGACAAAAATGGATGGAGGGACAAACCCAGCTAACACTCTCCAGTATGAATTGGCGCAGACCTGATTGATGCACTGAGAAAGGTCTAAGTTGGAGAGGATCAAGGCTACAGCAAGCTAGAACATGAGTTCCAGCAGCTAGTGGATCTTTTTTGGACCACTCTTACTGTATGTGTCCTACGTGTATATGTCTTATACCCACACATGTGAGGTTTTTTTTAAATACTTTTAATTTAGCATTTTTCTTAGTGAATACAAAACTAACTAAAAAAAAACTCTCTACCAGCGCTTGATCCAAGTGATAGACTAATTGGTGTGATAACAACAATTGAGTGATTACAATGTGATTACATATGCAGCCAAGGGGGCAATAAACAATGGATTGTTCAAATCCAATAGCATACAGATACAAATACAAAAAATGTCCCCGGCGCAAAGTGTGGTGATGATAATTACAGTACCATATCGAAAGACAGTCCTGTTTGAAAAGTCAGTCCTGGTGGTAGAATGATTCATCAACAATGTGAGGTAGATTTTCCTCTAGGCGTGTTCCCTTATGTTGTCTGCAATAACAGATAAAGAAAACACACCATTGCGCAGTATACAGACTCAATTGCCCCAACCTGAAGAGGAAAATCCCTACTTACAGGATATTTTCTTGTTCATTCGGGGGAGAGAATCTGTTCTTTGGTTCTCTTCCTCCACCCTGGTCTCCACGGGCCCCTCGTGGTTCCTAAGGTGGCTCTCTTCAACTCGGTCTGCGTCGTCCCAGTAGCAGCATACACCGCAACAACCGTGGTTGGAGAAAATTGAAAGACAGCCTAGTGTACTCCGCAAATTTTATTTAACAATGTTAAAAAGCAGCGATGTTACACTCACATTTTGCGAGGGCAAACATGCCGCTCAAGAATGCCGTCCGCAGCCTGTGTCCACTCGATGGTGTGTTGTTCACGACGTCGCGCGCCAACCGATGACGTCAGCGGCGCAGCGCCCGAAGTTCTCCCCACACCACGAGATGCAACGCAGGTGACAGCTTACAACGTGCACTGTACTAGGCTCCTCCTCTCTACGCGTTTCGTGACGCTACGTCACTTCCTCAGGAGATGAAGGAGTCCAGTACACTGGTGCCTTAAGTACATGCACTAAAACTTGTATCTGCCCACAAATGGGCGGCGATCATTTTCGTCACTTAACTGAGTAATTGCAGGACCAGAAACAGCTGACTTGATATACTGTGCTGTTAGGGTCAAACCAGTCCTCACTACTACCCTTTTAAAATATCAAAAAATATAAAATGACTTAAAACATGTTAAAACATTAAATTAATAAAATAAACACTTGTCCTATAGTTGATTACATAAACCTAATGTTTAACATTGATCATATTTACAAATTCAATTGAAAACGATAACTACATTGAAGAAAGATGAAACAAGCAGATTCTAAGGGTCTTTCAAAAAGGATGCCAGATCGAAATCAATATTTAGACCCAATGGGGACAAGGTTTTCAGGACATATATCCAATAACTTTCTCTTTTGGACAACATGCCCAGCCTGTCTCCGCCGCGCCAATTTGGTTTTAGATGTTCAATACCCATACATATAAGGCCATCAGGAATCTGATTATGCACTAGCTTGAAATGATTAGAGACGCTATGCGTCTCGAGGCCTCTCTTGATGTTGTATATATGCTCGGCAAATCGCCTCTTGAGAGGTCTCCCTGTGCGCCCTATGTATTGTAGCCCACATGGGCATTGCAGTAAGTAAACACAATAATCCGTCTTACAGTTAATAAATGTTTCTATATCGTAGACCACTCCGGCTATCACCAAGTTGTCCCTTTGATGGTCTTCGAGACCGCCATGTTACATGGCTAAGTAACCTTAAAGGATACTATACATGCTCCAAATGTATTGGATGCAAAAATAGTGTTAAGGGCAAATCATTTAAATCAAACAAAACAGGAGTGGTCTACGATATAGAAACATTTATTAACTGTAAGACGGATTATTGTGTTTACTTACTGCAATGCCCATGTCATTGCGCCGTGACTTCGACGCCGTGATATTGACGTCAGTGCGTTGCGGGCGATTGCCCAGCGACGTCACTGCCCCGCCTCCAACCACCTCCCCCCGGCTCCCTTCATGCACGCTGGCTCGCCTGCAAGTCCGTGCAATCACACTGACTGAAGCAGGCGAGCCTCAGCATTAGCGCGCCTCCGCTCTCCCCACACCTCTATGGCCCGGACCTTAGTTTTCACCCAGGCAAGGGATCGGATACTGGTGGCTGCATCTGTAGGTTCATCTGCTTAAACGCTTTACTAGAAATTACTTAATTCACCCTGCTCTTGGCAAGTCCTGATCGCGGTGGCCATTTTTCCCCCCACGATCCTGGTAATAACGTGGTCTCATTATGTGCACCCCGAGCACCACGTTATAACGGGGTTCAGTTGTAATAGTCTCAATTGGGTTCGTCTACTTCCAATTATATTGCATAATATTCATGCTCCAAGGCAGGGGTGCACAAAGTTTTTAACTTGTGCCCCCCTTGCCTGCTTACCTCCCGTCTCGCGCAACCCCACCCTCCTAGGCTCCAGCGTCAAATGACGTTACAGGGTCATGTTACCATGGGGATGCGTCGCCGAAGCCAGGTAGGAGAAACTACAGAGGCATTGTGCGGTCCCCCGGCATTTCATTTAAATGCCTTGGGGAGAACGCGGGACCTCTGTAACTGCCACGCCCCCCCTGGAAATTCTCCCACCCCCACTTTGCGCACCCCTGCTCTAAGGTGTTTTCCAGTGCATAGTAAATATGCCCCTTGATATCTATTACAGCAAGTTTCATTACTAATGAATAAAAGCAGAAGCAAAGTTATAAGATCACATTGAGAGAACATTGTAAAAAGTTAATTTATTCCTAGTCCAATGGCCAATACAGTAGACAAATCCTGTTTTTTAATCTGAACTTTAAAATATATAAAAATGTCATATTGTATATGTATGTCTCTTGTGTCCTTGAACCACAGTATTGCTTCATGTCTTGCATTATAAAAATGCACAACTAAAAACTGTTAAAAGTCTAATGGTGCTTACAGCTGAAGTACAGCAAGGTTTATATTTTAGGGCAATATTGCTGTATTTCTAACAGGAAATAATGTTCTGTATATGTTATTTTATATTATTACATAAATATACTTTTCAGATATTTTTGACAAACAGCCTACAAATTTGTAAATGATGTTAGTCTCAATATTAAAGTTAGACTCGCTTTATACCTTCAGAAGAGATTTCTTAATTCATTGATTCATTTGAGTTTCAGAAACATCCTGTATATTGAAAATACAGTTTGGTGTGAAATAAAATCAGTTTTGATTGCTATGGCAAGGTTAAATCAAATGGATTCTTAACAAATACGATTCCCTCATGCTATGAGTTGCATTTACAGTACCTAAAATATTTTCAGAAAATTGGTCATTCAGTAACACAATTCACTGGACACAAATCCCCAAATCTCAGAAAGGGTATTACATTTTCTTAGTATCTGAAGGGAAATGTTTAATCTCTGTAACACCGAAAATGTTTGTTTTACATGTGTTGTTCATTTCATGCAGTAACTTTAATTACAAACCAGAAGTTAAAGTATCTTATACATTCTGTCATGTGAAAATTGCTGTAAAAGTAGTCCCATTGTCGTCAACAGAGAAAACGGCATTATTCCTAGGATGTTTGAAGGTCAAATGAGTGCTTTCTGTCAGAGGGACACAATAATACAAATACATGGGGATTTTACTAGTCAGATCCTCCAACCAATGATGACAGAATTTTCACATTGTAAAGGTAATTATTTTGCTTGAATCCAATGATATTCTTGCTACGCAAATATACTGACAATTTGGGCTGCTGTAATACAATTTAAATACCCATTTCTGGCAATTCAATACTGTTCTTTTTTCTTGGCACTTGAAGCTACAGAGTCTGGAGTCTAACTACAGAGCCAAACATAGTCTGTATTCATTAAAGACAAGGACAATATGACCTCCTAGACTAAAACAAGTCTCAATAGCCAGGATTTCATTAGGGCTTTGCTAAATATTTCCCTTCTTTGTAGTTTTTTTGAGCTGACCTTAGTGGATAGGAATTGAAGGAGCAATTTGTCCTGAGAGCCCCATGTTTACGCTTGCGTGAAAGCCTGTTGTGTTAATGTCAGCATGGTGGCATGGATCTACTGATATGATTCTTTCTATTAACTTTAAAGAAACAGTGTAAAACATGTATGTTTAAGTGTGAGGCACAAACACAGTACAAATTACCATCATTAGCATCCAAGCAACCAACAATAATGGTACCAATTGCAAGCATGAGCATCTATAACTAATATCAATTACATGCAAGGATTTTTACTCATTTGATTCAAATACTGTACTTTAACAGATTTATAAAGGTACAGGGATACTATTTTCTCTGTTAAATGGATTATGTGCTGTGACAAATACATACAACAGTTTATCATCACTGGTTGGTTCATATGCAAGATATTGAGCAGCTATATTTACAAATCTTGGTAAATTTCACAGTTGCAAAATCACATTGTAAAGAATATTTGTAAAAAAAAACCCACACAGTTCAATGGTAAATGCACATCAAATTAGCACTGTTCTATAGTATGGTTAGTGGTAATCAACGAGAGGGGGGCTGTCAGGAAGGCCTTCCAACCAAAGACACGATCAGAACCTGGTAGTATTGTGCATCTAATCACTTAACTTCTGTTCAATATGAGTATTCATTGTTTTGAAGGACTTGAATTCTGAGCAATGGTTTGCTGTTCAAATCTATATAAATACACGTTTGTAATTCAGGTACTATAAAAGTGAAACAGCAGAATTTATCAGCACTACCCTTTGTCATTGAAACTGATGACATTTCCATATATGCTGATCCTTTAACATTTACATTGCAGTAATAATATTGAATATGTTAAAAAGGTACAACAGTCGGTGAAAAGTAAAATAACATTATTATTAATATTTATGTAATTATGTGCTCTAGTTTTTAGATATGGAGTGTGCAACAGGTGGCAGTGGTCACGCCAAACAGTGAGGCAGCTGGTCCGCACATAATTTTCGTGGATTTCCAGAGATCACAAACTGGGCATTTGGCCAAAGTTAGAGCTAGCTCAGTTGCCTATAGAAGATCTTTTTTTTTGTTTTCAAAAGCCAAGATAATTTGGCATCAATCGTTATAGTGTTTAAATAGACCAAATGCAAACATAACCCCTTTATAAACTGCCCGCTCCCAAAACATTTCCGTAAAACGCTTCTTGGCAGCCATTTAATAGACATATGGATAATCCATAGTGTTACCGTGAGCTGACCCTTTTCCTGTCACAATCTTTCAACTCAATCAATTAGTGATATTTCTCTATTTTTTAGAGGATATCAATGTTAATAGTACAGCAGTAAGTCACATATGTCAATAGCAGTACAAGAGGTTTGAAGCTCCTATAATCTACTATTGCTTTTTAGTTAAAAAGTCAAGTGGATATCACTACAGTTTGGGTTTGTCATCAAAAAGAACTGTCTTCACTGATTTTTTCTTAGTTTTTCCAAACTAATGGTTGAGTTTAGTAATTCACAAGTGTATTGTCAAATAGTTAAGGGGCAACGCCCGGCTATAAACCCATACCATTACCACTCCATGTAATGTACCGGCAGTTTCATAACTCATGAATTTTAATGACGCTAATGCAGACAATTTCAGTTCAGAAGTTCAGTTGCATTAAATATACTTTCAGAAATACACAAAGAACAAACTGCATGTGTATCTTATGGAATTTTGTAGGCTTGTGATTTTAAGGCCCTTATTGTGTAAACTGCGATACAACTGACTCTGCACTGTTGTATGGAAAACTGCATTGGAGTGAGTGGGGATTTTCGTGCGATTAGTGCCAGATCAGTGCTGTCACAATTTACAGAATAAGGGCCTCTGTGTTCATTGTATACAGTAGGGTTTGAACTGAGCATGTTTTAGATATGTTCTGATCCGTCCAGAAATTTTTCAGCGTGCAGCATTTCACATAACGTTTTTGTGTAATACTGCTTTGAACAACGCGGGTTAATTTTAACTTTTAGTTCTTAATCAAGCGCGCCACCATTGTAAGCTGTTCTATTCGGATTTCAATGTAAATATTCGCAAAATTTCTTAAAACCCTTTACAGTGGATGAAAGTAATGCCAGATTAACCACATTCATTCTTCAGAATACAAATACTCCATAACATTATTTTAATGTGTAATACCTGTAGCTTTAATAATGCTAGCTGCCATAACCATGCAGCCATCGGTAAACAGCAAGGTACAGCTACTTACATGGTACAGTATATACAGTACAGTTGTCGACCATCATAGTCTCTGGAAGTGTCCTGTTGACAATCCCACTATCCGGACGTGGGAGCGGGGATCCACTGCAGCGGGACATTGAAAGAAGCTTTGTGAAGCTGGGGCGAGTGTTTTTTTAATGAGTGTGCAACTATTCTGTTTTCTATTAACAAATTGTATTCACACCAACTTTGGCTGTTTTTTGTCCCATGGGAATGCATTGAGAGGATGCAGGGAGGCTGTGGATATACCAGATCGCAGGAGCAGTGATCCAGGAGAATGGAGTTACACAGACCACATTATTGTCTCACCAGTCACTCACACATGGCCATTGATATTATATCACCCATTTTCAGCGTCTACATTTGCCATCCCTCTCCCCCTCCCCCCTCCCATGCCCCTCTCCCCTCCCCTTTTCCTCCCCCCTCTACCCCCCCCCTTTAAACTCAGAAGTCTTATGTACATTGTGATCTATTATGATAAATTATATGGCTATTAAAGGTGCATGATTTTCATTGCATTTATAATTTTTCCTTGTGCTCATCGAATTCTATTCAAACTTGTCATTTGAGGATCCAGGGAAGTTATTTTGCCGGTTGAGCAGCATTAAAGATTTGGTCCAGTATATTACCACTTATTTTCTTTGTGTTTGTCCTGCGCTATATGTTTCTAAACCTTCACCTTTAATTAGAGGTTTGGTCATTATAATTAGTATTTATTTTAAGTCAATCACTTGTTGCAGGGAGCGTCCCAGATATCTTTACGATACACTTCTAGCATAAAAAGCAGAGAAAACATACATTGAATGGGTTCCACAAAAGGCAACTATTTACTACCAACAGTGAGTATAGAAATTTTTATTATTATTTTTTTTTTAAACCACAAGAATAACAACAACTGGTGATGTTACATCACAGAAATCAGTACAGTAACATTCAAGCATACAATTCGAAGCTTACAATTTCGAGAAGACAACAAAATAAAAACTGTATTAGAGTACATCATATAAAAAAGCAGTAGCAGCTCATCCTCATGCTTTCAGTGTAGAATTCTGGTGCAAAGACAGTTCTGAAGTCTATAAAAAAAATTCCAAATCAGCAGATGAACAAAACCAGTCACAGCCTCACAGCTGGATTCAGAGGGTACATCAAACCATCATTAATAGTAATCTCAAATTGTTCATTAGTATTTTAAAGAGAAACAGCAGTTCACAAATTGTAATCTAGGTAGAAATAGCACTTAAACCTATCGGGTGTTTTTATCAAAGAGAATAATACCTATAGAAAGCAATGGGTTTTTCTTCTTTAATAAATCAGGTTCAGTTTTTTGCTTCCAGCTTTTCTTCTCTTTTGTAGCTGGGAGACTTTGATAAATAACCCCAATATTGTTGTATTTATTGTACTGTATTAAGCTGTGTAGTAAAAGAAGGCCAAATGCATTTGTGGTGAACAAAGTAGGCCCTAGGTAATTGTAATCCATACCTAGTTATGTCTACAGCTTTGTGAAAATGCCGATATTGTACTGTATGCAATTTCTTTATGCGGTAAGGTTCTGTTCAGAAATTTGTGACGTTTAAGTTTCAAGCACTATGGTACATTTTGCTTAAAAACTGAGAAAAAGAAAATAACTTGTTTTAATAAATTAACTTATGGATAAACAGGCAGCAGCAGCAGTTGCTTCTTATACGTATTGTATGTGTCATACTGTATGTATAGTTTGTTGCTTTGCTCTGTGTCTGTGCAAAAAGTTTGTTAGAGGAGCAGTGCCCTCTGATGGCGGAAAATAGATTAGAGCTGCCATAGAGCATAAGGAACGTGTAAAAACAAGAGCAAGGTATCCGAGATTTACAGTACTTCGCTTAATGTAAACACCTGATATTGGAAAGGAATATTTCAGAAAATGTACAGTACAGCTATAGAAAGATACTACCGTATTTTGCTGTACCTTGGAGTAATTATATATAATGTATATATGCATATATTTGATACATACAAATTTTGTAAATATATATAAGCACATGCACACATTTACTGCTGGCGCCAACATTGGCAATGGGGATAAGGCATATACTGTATTTCTCGACACTAATTGAGAGATAAATCATAGCTCTCAACCCTAAATTAAGTACAAACAGAATGCTTGAACTAAATATGAAATATGACGTGCATTGTATTCTGTAAATGTTTCTGCTGGCACTGTTGCAATGCAGCACACTGAGAACTATAATTGGAAAAGTGTTAAAGTAATTACAAAAATGTTCCCTCAAAAGATTGACCCTTGTACCTTCAATTCTTGCCCGTTCCGTTTGCTAAGGCTTAGGTGCGCAAACTGTGGGGCGCAAGATTATGTAGGGGGGGCGCGGGCTGCTTGCAGGGAAACCTGGGGCGGGCAGAGCTGTGCACGGGCGGCCAGAAGCTCCGTGCTGCTGCTTCTATGTGTCTGTGTCTTGCAGAGGGGGCGGGGCTTCTCTCTGCACACAGACAGCCCCTCCTTCTCTTCCTGTCTGTTTCCCGCACCAGTTATCAGCAGCATGGGGGGTTGGAGGATCGGATATGTCACCCCCCCAGGAGAAAGTGTGTGTGTGTGTATTTGAGTGTGTGTGTAGGGATTGAGTTTGTGTGTGTGTGGGGGGGGGATTGAGTTTGTGTGTGTGTGGGGGGATTGAGTTTGTGTGTGGGGGGGATTGTGTGTGTGTGGGGGGGTTGTGTGTGTGGGGGGGGTTGTGTGTGTGGGGATTGAGTTTGTGTGTGTGTGGGGGGGGAGATTTTGTGTGTGTGGAGACTGAGTTTGTGTGTGTGTGTGGGGGGGCATTGTGTGTGTGCGGGGGATTGTGTGTGGGGGGATTGTGTGTGTGTGGGGGGGGTTGTGTGTTTGTGGGGGGATTGTGTGTGTGGGGGGGATTGAGTGTGTGGGGGGGATTGTGTGTGTGTGGGGGGATTGTGTGTGTGTGTGGGGGGGGGGATTGTGTTTGTGCGGGGGGGATTGAGTGTGTTTGCGGGGGGGATTGTGTGTGTGTGTGTGTGTGTGTGTGTGTGTGTGTGTGTGTGTGTGTGGTGATTGAGTGTGTGTGGGGGGATTGAGTGTGTGTGTGGGGGGGATTGAGTGTGTGTGTGGGGGGTGAGGGGATTGAGTGTGTGTGTGTGGGGGGTGGGATTGAGTGTGTGTGGATTGTGTGTGTGTGTGGGAATTGAGTGTGTGAGTGTGTGTGTGGGGGGATTGTGTTTGTGCGGGGGGGATTGAGTGTGTTTGCGGGGGGGATTGTGTGTGTATGTGTGTGTGTGGGGATTGAGTGTGTGTGGGAGGATTGAGTGTGTGTGTGGGGGATTGAGTGTGTGTGTGGGAGGATTGAGTGTGTGTGGGGGGATTGAGTGTGTGTGTGGGGGGGATCGAGTGTGTGTGTGGGGGTGAGGGGATTGAGTGTGTGTGTGTGGGGCTGGATTGAGTGTGTGTGGATTGTGTGTGTGTGTGGGAATTGAGTGTGTGAGTGTGTGGGGATTGAGTTTGTGTGTGTGTGTGTGTGTGTGTGTGTGTGTGTGTGTGTGTGTGTGTGTGTGTGTGTGTGTGTGTGTGTGTGTGTGTGTGTGTGTGTGTGTGTATTGTGTGTGTGTGTGGGGATTGAGTGTGTGGTGTGTGAGTGTGTGTGTGGTGATTGATTGAGTGTATGTGGTGAGTGTGTGTATGTGGTGATTGATTGATTGAGAGAGTGTGTGTTGTAATGCAGTGGTGCGCAAACTGGGGGGGCAATCAGGCGCAAGATTATTTAGGGGAGCGCAGGCGGCGTGCAACGAAAACTGGGTGCGCGGGCCGGCAGATGCTGTGCGCGAGGGGCGGCCAAGAAGATGTGCATGGGCGGGCAGCCGAAGATGTGTGCGGGTGGCTGAACAGGATAGTACAGATGGCGGCACCGTGATGGTGTGTGAGCGCACGCGCAGGGGCTTCGGAGGTACGGGGAGGAGCACGCCCAAGCACGGTGAACTCAAACGCCCCTCCTTCGGTGTCTGCCCTGCAATAGCGCTGTGTTCCTGCTCTCCTCCGCTGGCAACCTGCTTCGCTGCGATCCTCTGCAAGTGAAAGGGTAGGCTGCCACTATATCAATCATACTATGAATGTACAGAAATAATGTAAATAAACTGTGAAAACACAACATTGAAAACGGGAAAAAATAAATAATACTGTAGGTAGGAGTTTGGATGACAATGGGGATAGCAAGACAAAAAGCATGGAGGAGAAGGAAGAAAAAAAAGGGGGGGAGAGGGAAGGGAGGTAGCAAAGAGGTGGATGAATGCCCCCCCAAAGGATTGCCTTTGTGCACGTACGCTCTCCCAAGCTTGGCGCTTGGGGAGACAAACAAAATTGACTTTGATGTGCGCTCAGCAGCAGTCAATACACACACACAGACACACACAGACACACACACAAATAGCCCCGATCCACGCTTGCAAAATTATGCAGGATACCCTGTGCTCATGCTTGGAGAGTTGGTGATGTCACCGCTCTCAGCGGCAGCGTGAACGCAGCCTAATTTTGCAAGTGCGAGCTGTTGAAATATGTAAGTATTTAAACATATTTGGATTTATATTGTATACCGTTTAATAAAGGTTTTTTTTTTTTTCCATGTGATTTTGATTACATCAGGCAGGGGGGGCCCAAGAAATTTTATGGATGAAAAGGGCTGCTCGGCATAAAAAGTTTGCTCACCCCTGTCTAAGCGACCCAAAGTAGAAAGTTGCAAGGCGGTCACTGCTGCCGCCAGGGTATGAATAGAGACACGCAATAAAAATAAAAAGTATTTATTGGTGCATATGACACAGAAAATCCGCCACAGAGCAAACTCTGACGCGTTTCGTTCCTGGCAGGAACTTTGTCAAAGAGTACCCAGCACTGTGCCCCATGATGCATATATACTGCGCTCCCCTCATACGATTGGATGATAAGTAAATAGGTAATTACAGTAGACACTGAATGTGAATACACCTGCAGACTAATGAACCCATAGGAATATGAGTAAGGTTAACGCTATAATCTCCACTTTATATCCCACAGGTATGAACATCGAATGGGATCTTAAGCATTTTTTGATTTGAGTATTTAGGTTATATTATAAATTTTTTCATTACTTTATATTTAATATAATTATTCACGAGGTGTGTTGTTTATATAAAAGATTTGTTTAATTATTTTTTTGTTTTTTAACAAAAATAAACATAAACCAACTCTTCTGGACCTGGTCAGCAAATAGCCCCACCCATTGAACCTGATTATGCTCACCTCTGCTACATGACCCTGTGAGCACCCCCTAGGCCTGCCGCACCTGGCCCTGACCATGGAGTGCATTCTTTGGACCCTTCCCATTTCTCAACATTAATCACCTGGTCAAAACTGACCAGTGCGCACCCATCCAATGCCATTTGACCCATCAAATGTATCTGCCCCTGCCACTAGCAATGCAGCCTCCTACAAAATATCCTACAAAAATACATGAAAGAACCCTAACTGTTTTAAACCGGTGAACTCCCTCCCTGATAAAGATCAACACCCAAAAATCAACCGGGCAAAATCTCAACGTGGCGTTAATTCCTCTAGCTATTACATCTGGCCCATATCATTTCCCACCCACGCTAACCTGCACCGCCTGCTCCCCCACCGTCTGTTCCACTTACCTCAGCCTAGCAGACCGGGCACCAGCCAGCAGTTGCAGACACAAATGTTCCACTGGCATCAACCAATTGGTTGACTGCTTCAATTGTTTGACTGCTTCAAACAGACATCCAGGCCAGCCAACCAGACCCCTCTCTCACTGGTTTCTACTGGGGCCTTGCTCCATATGAAACCTGCTGTGGGCCCCCTTCTGCATTAAGCATGCTGGGGCCCCCGTCCTCCCTGGGCCTGTTGGTTCTTTCCTTCACTTGAAGCATGTTGGGCCCGTCCTTCTAGGGCCTCTATTTTCTTGGGGCATGCTTGGGCCCCTGACCTGGGGCCTGCTGTTGCCTCCATCTGCTTGCAACATGCCCTTGTCCTCCTGGGGCCTTCTCTGGAGCCCTTCTCTGCTTAAGGCATGTTTCTTTTTTTCACAGAAGTGTTCACCAAATATAATGTAGAAAAAATCGGAAAGGAAAAACCTAAGCACAGCTTGCAAAAATTAACTGGTAGAGTCAAAGACCAAAATTAAAGATTTATTAAATTAAAAACATGTACACAAAAATCCTGGCAGATCCTCTAACACGTTTCACGCACAGGGCGCTTTGTCAAAGAGTGATCTGTCAGGATACAAGACAAATTTTCAAAAAAGTGATCAAAGGGTGATCACCAAAAGGTTCCCATTATATTGCACTCAGCCTATAAATTCCTTATGATTGAACAGTAGGTGTCCCAGAGTTGCATTAATAGTGCAAACACCAAGGAGGTAAGTACAATGAAAAAATGAAAAAAATAAAATTTTATTAAACTCTTCTATCAAAAAACACTCTAATAAAATATTAAAAATCTTGCCTCTATTGTTAACACAGTGTGTGCTAGTTATTCCATTAGTGTCACACTCCTCCCCCCTTGAAGAAGCGCCAGTTCACGGCACGAAACAGCTGTCGGGCAGTCAGGCGACGCAACTACAGATGACGTCAGCCAGTTCGGAGGAACTTGCCTCACACAGTGTGCTGAATAACATGCTGATCAAACGCTAGATGCAGACCCTAGACGCAGAGGAATTATGGTTGTATGGCTCTATCTTTCTACCTATGTGCAACTTAGTTACTATTTACTGAGGCACTGGGATTTGTGTACATATACACATAGTGGGTATTAACCCCTTGTTTGACACACAGTGGATTGGCTGTGTTTCTGAGCCGCAACTAGCGTCTATCCATTAGAGCCGCCTTAGAACTATTTAAGTTAGGCTTGTGTCTGAAACAGATTTTATATATATGTTTGTGTTAACTTATATGACTTGCTATCTATGGTGGTAGACAGCGATCTCTATACATTGAGAAGCACTATGAGAGTGCAACAATATTGATACACTCTATGTCATTAAGTAACATTTGTTTATAGGATTCACAAGTGTATAACCTTAACAGCATTGCTTGACATACAGTATTTACTGTTGCTGTGGTCGTATCACAGAAGTGAATGCACTGTGAACTGTTGCAAATTGTAGCATCATACACATGAACATTCTGTCTCAGACTGGGAAACCATGTACAACAAAGATTGAGATGTATACCCATGATTAGGGTGTTTCTTTTCCCAAACCTCTGCATATACTAGCACCTGGAGGCAATTTGGTATCCAGGTTTCTTTTGGCACAAGTACTATTGGACACTAATGGAGTAACTAGCACACACTGTGTTAACAATAGAGGCAAGATTTTTAATATTTTATTAGAGTGTTTTTTGATAGAAGAGTTTAATAAAATTTTATTTTTTTCATTTTTTCATTGTACTTACCTCCTTGGTGTTTGCACTATTAATGCAACTCGGGGACACCTACTGTTCAATCATAATGAATTTATAGGCTGAGTGCAATATAATGGGAACCTTTTGGTGATCACCCTTTGATCACTTTTTGAAAATATATCTGTTCTTTCCCATTGCACCGCCATCTTAAATATATACTTATGAATATTAAGGTTGAGCAGGGATGACCCCTCCTCCTACCTAAAAAAAGGATACAAGACAATACTGATATAGGGTAACTCACAGCTGTATCAACTAATTAAAAAAATTGAATAGATAGACACAGCTGAACTGTGTTCACTATGTACCACTAAGTTGCCTCATTGATAATGAACGCTACCTATATGATTAAAAAACATTAAACCAATACATATAAATAAAAAGACTGAGAAATGACTAACACATAAAAAATCTACATAACAAACAAATGACATATTAACTGTATTGCACATAACTAAACCAAGACTAGCATATATGAAGCAATGAAATAATAATCTAAATAATATTAAGAACATAAATATAATCATTGATAATATATAAATAAATAACTTCTTTACTATTGATATACAACATTGTTATGAAAAGCAGGACCATATGTTGTTAAGAGAAAAATATAATCAATGCTTAATATCAACCAATTGTAGCTAATGGAAAGAGTAATAATAATTATTAATAATCCACCAGCACAAATAAACAACATCATGATAATTGTCAAAATTCAAAGGTTCTAGGGAAAAGGGTAAGGATGGAGTAGTGGCAGGTTCAGGAACAGCAGGCACAAGAGGGGGATGAGATTCTTGTAGAGAACGAGAAAGAGACCTGAAGTCCTCCTGAAGAGAGAGCATGTTTTGCTCACTACCCACAATTTTTTCCTCTAGGCTAGACAGGTAGCTTGTGTGTGTGCACAGGACTCTTCCTACCTCAGCAGGGTCGAAGTTTGTGTGGCTGAGCATACTGTAACGCGTAGCTCCCCACAAACGAAGCGCGACCGCGGTGCTGAGGTAGGGAATTGATTAACGCCAATCCACAGCCACGCGGGCGCGCCTAGGATGTAGATTGGTCGTGCAAGCCAGGTCAGGATTTCAGATGTGAGAATAGTTGAGGGTACTTGCCAAGTCAGGAGTGGAGAGTTGCGGATCGTCAGGGTGCGTAGCCAAATTCAGGATTGAAGAGTAGTGGATCGTCGGGGTACGTAGCCAAGTTCAGGATAGGAGAGTATCGGATCGTTGGAGTACTTAGCCAAGGTCAGGACTGGATACTGGAGAATGGTCGTTCGTAGCCGGATCAGGAGAGGAGAGATGCGGAGTCCAAATAGAGAAGCAGGGTCAGGCAACAAGAGTTTAACAGGCATGGCAGGCAAGGCAAGGTCACAGGACAAGAATGCAGCAAGGCACGGCGTCACACTAGACTATGCTCAACAATGAGAGTTAGAAGCAGGAAGGTATATATAGGAAGACAAAAACAAAAACAACAGCGCAACCGCAATAGTGAATTATATCTAGATAATTTATCTAAATCAAAAAGGTAAGTATTCAGCGTACATCAGGAAAATAGAACATGTGCAGTGTATGGATTAACACATTTGTTACCACACGGTGAGACAGGCTGGAACGCGACCCTCTGGAAGGTAGTCACAGGCGATATCAAAACGTCATCGGGGAATCCTGTGTTTCAGCTACGAAACGCGTAGGATTAATGTACTTTACAATTGTTATTTTAATCTAAGGTAGATTTCATGCCTGCATATTCTAACAGCAATTGAATTTGTGATACACTGCGGAGGAGCGGCTGTATTTATCTATCAGCTGAGACTGTGCAGCTGCTATTACGCACTCTGAGTGTTTTCTGTTAGTCACGTGATATTGCTTGATCCGGGTCTCATGGACTAGCATTGCGCCATTGATGCGCGCGCAAGACCCAAGCTGGACTAGCTTGTATCCTTGGAAGTAACTTACTCGGGACTCAGGCCATTACCATTACCGGAAAAGATTTCCCAGGAAGTAACGCACACCCTCAGACGGACCAATTGTGTAGCCGACTACCATCCTCGAGGAGCTGTGATGACATCTTGATATGGCCTGTGACTACCTACCAGAGAGTCGCGTTCCAGCCTGTCTCACCGTGTGGTAACAAATGTTCTATTTTCCTGATGTACGCTGAATACTTACCTTTTTGATTTAGCTAAATGATCTTGATATACTTCACTATTGCTGTTGCGCTGTTGTTTTTGTTTCTCTAGTGCTGTTGGGGTAACGAGCTACTTGCATCTGATACGGCTGCATACGCACTTCAAAACCACATATGGTTATTGTATGTTACAATATATTATTTTATACATGGTTGATAAAGGTGTGCATTATTGCACTTTATTCACTGAAACACTGGTTTGTTTATACACTATTGTAGGGTATAGCTGCGCACTTTATATACTTTTTCACTGATATATAGGAAGACCCTCCAATAGAAAGCAAGGGCGGAACCCGGAAGTAAAATCCAATAGGCTGCTGGTGCACATAGGTGTGCTGTATGATGCAGCCTGATCAGGAATGTAGGCGGGACCGATCCCGCGTGCGTCACGGAGGTCGGGGGCGGAGCCTAGAACGCGCGTCACTCCAATGCCGGTCCTGTCCATAATCAGAGCGGGGGCTGAGCATGGAACGCGCGTCAACGGGGAGGCTGGACGAGTCAGAACTCGCTGGCGGAGAGTAAAGAAAAAACAGCACTAATAACAAAATATATGAAGCATTTAAAATAAATAAATGAATGCATAAAATAAATATTTATTAAAAAAAAACTTTATAGTTACAAGTCCAGTCCAGTTGAAATAATATATATGGATAGTCCCAATAATAGAGATTTATTATGGCAACAATGCAGGTATGGGGACAGCTGTATATGGGAGGAAACACTCCCCAAGAAGAATCTGTATAAAAAACAAGAAAACAGCGCACAGCCCTAGTGCATTACCAAAATCAATGTCATTTATTAATAATAAGTAGAGGGGAAGACAATACCCACTTACAAGAAGATTAAAACTTAAATTCACAAAAAGGTATCTTTATATCTGTAGCGGTATCATTTAAATACTCTCCACCAGCTGAGGGAACCTCCGGATAAGGGAAAACTTCAGATGCCTCTTGTCTGCTGTACATACACACCGCTGTGGGAATCAGGAGGACTCCTTGGGGCCTGGTCTATTGGGGTTCCCTGGGGGCTGGAGTTGGGAAACACTGCTTTAGACTTATGAGTTAATTCTATATATGCTGCTACTGTATGTAAGATCAGTAGCTGGCATATAAAATCAACCCTTTGAATATGGGTGATCATTTATCTCTAACCAAGATGAAAATGTATTTGTATTCTATAATTATAGGCATCATTTTGGATGCATATTTAGATCTAAAGGTTTTGATTTAATGCTACCTTATAAATCCATTTGTACGCAATCCAGGGGAAGCATGTAGGAGATAATGACAATGCAAAACATATCTAAGTGCAGTTTAGAGTGCTAGTATACTGTATGGTGTAGCAAATAGGGTCTTGCTCATATGTGCAGCCTACTCACAAGATGTCAGTGGTATACCGTAAAAGCGTTTTCTACAAACTGTGATAGTGGTGTGTCTTTAAATCAGGTATATGTCAGGTGAGGTTATCCTCAAACGGGCATCAGGAAAGGTGTACCTCAGCAATAAGGAAAAAGCATAGCCATAGCACAGATCAATAAAATAAAAATATATATGTATAAAAGGATAGAAATGTACACTTACAATAATGCAACAATAAAAAGGCATGTAACACTATCATGTGTGTTGGTATACGCTGCTGATCACTGCTGCTCCCCACACCAGCCTCCATTCAAACGCCCCTTCACTCTCGTGAACCCCGCACGCTCCGAAGCTTCCCCACTGATTGTATCTGCGGTCTCAGCTTCCGGCTCATCCCCGTGGATATGCGTCACTTATCACTTCACCTTATGAATCCATGCAATGTGTTTTTAACATGTATTCAATGTATTTAATGTATTTAATGTTATTTATATTTTAGAAGTGAATGTTTTAAATTGTTTTTAAGGTTATTCAAATTTTGTAACAACTTAGTGATATCATAATCAATGATTCAAGGCACATGTGTGTTTGAGTATTTAGCTGAAATTTTAGAGCTGTAAGGACTCTTTAATCAGCTATAAAGACTCTTCAATTACAATGAACAGTATTTAAACCTACAACATACCACCCTAGCCATATCTCTGATGAAGTATTGGCGAAACATGTTAGATTTTTGGATTTACTGAGCCACCATAGCTCCCTATAATGTGTGATGTGTGGTGAGGATTCCCCTCTGATGAAGCTATTGGCTGCTGGCCCTGCAGTTACTTGTATGTGAATACGAGTGTGACTGAGACTCTGCTGCTGAAATATCTCCTCCCGGCACTCCTGACCGCTGGTACAAGGTACAGGGGGAGTAGGAGAGGTGCAGTGTCCCCCCCAAGGAAATTGGACATGATAGGCGCAGCGGAACAGAGGAAGGGGACCATGGAATCTACAATATGTGAGCAACATTACCATCAAAGCAAAGAGTTACTACCACATGCTGGGAAGCTATCAAAAACACTGTTTTTGATTATACTGGCTGTAAGTGCAATATTGTACTTAATCTAGTCTTTTGTAATAAATGTATTGTGCCATGATCTTTTCTCTCTTCTATTTCCATTGCAACTCTATATGTATTGGAGACCTAGCCTGTCTAGATTAACCTCTGACACTCCGGATAGGAAAAGAATCACATCACAAGCTATGCAAAATTGTTAGTGTATAAATTCAAATGTATGAACTTTAATGGTTAATTAACCTGTATTAATACATTACTATCTTCACTTATTTTTATTTTGGACTAAAACAAATATAATTGAGACAATGCGCCAGAGGACATCTTTTCTTCAATGTCACAGTATGTAGAGTTTTACCTACAACCAATGGTGACAAAAATGAAGTCTTACATTAAAGACACGACAGACTTCATTAACCATCTGAAGGGGATTGCCACCAACACTGATAATATGACTCTAGTCACTCTTGACGTGGCAAGTCTATATACTAATATCACTCACCAGAAAGGCATGGACGCCATCAGGAGCCATTTGAGTAATAATGCTAACTATACAGGCCCACCGCTTGAATTCTTACTCTTGCTCACTGATATTATCTTACATAAAACTTTCGTTAAATTTGAAAATAAATTTTACTTGCAGATAATGGATACTGTCATGGCATCCAACATGGCCCCTTCTTATGCAAACCTCTTTATGGACAGTTATGAGCAGACCCACATGCTCAATGAAACGCCATTTACAGGACATATCGTCACATACTTTAGGTATATACTGTACATGATATTTTCCTTATTTGGGGAGGACCTGAATCAGAACTGCTCTTCTTTATTGATTATCTCAATCAAATACCGTCAACCACACGGTTCACAGCCAGTTTCGGTCAAAAAGAGGTCACATTTTTGGACACCATAATTTACAAACAAAACGAGTCATTAGCGACTAGAGTTTTTCATTAAAAAAAACAGACAAAAACACATTATTAGATGCCACAAGCCACCATCCGGCACCCCTTAAAAAAGGTTCGCCATTCTCCCAATGACTTAGGGTGGGAAGAATCGCCAGTGATCCTAACGATGTTGAGCAGGCTTTATCAACCATGGTGCAATGATTTCAAGAAAGAGGTTATGTCATCCAAGAAATCAACTCAGCATTTAACAAAGCGCAAGGACTGAATAGGGACACACTTCTCAAATCATTACAGAAACCCTTGAGGGATTATGGTTTCAACATCATCAGCATGTTCAGTATGGCATCAGGTTTCATTAAGCAGAGCATTCTAAAACATTATCACATTCTAGCAAACAACATGGCAATCGGTCAGCATTTTACTACACCACCATGTTTCTGCTACAGCAAAGGACACAACCTGGGGGATCATCTAACTCAGGTGGATTCAGTATCGAAATACATTACCAAACCAACGTGGCTTTGAAGACCAGCGGGAGTCCACAAGTGTCATGGCTGTATAAACTGCCAATGTCTGATCCTGGGAAAGACATTCTCACATCCCCATAATGGAAACCAGATTAGGATCAAAAACTACATGAATTGTGAATCACGATTCGTTGTGTACTTTATCCATTGCCCATGCGGATTGTATTATGTTGGCAAGATATCACGCATGCTTAAAGCACATTAATGCCTACATCGCTTTTCAATATGCAAGGCTTTGGTGGATACTGAAAATAGAGAGGACCTGAAACATCAACCTGTTGCCAGGCACTTTAAAGAGAAACATCATGCCTTAGCAACTCTGTGTCGCATGCCTATTTTACAGGCACCTACGCCAAGTCAGGGGGGCAATCAAAATAAACTGCTGCTACAACTTGAAGCCAAGATGATCTACAACTTGGACACGGTTAACAGCAGAGGCCTAAATGAGGATTTCAAATTGAGCTGTTTTCTTTCATTATAACCTGGGATTGGACGGATTATCACTGGGGAGATCAGAATACTTCAGCACACTGGCATCAGACAACTTTGATTATGGAACTGTCAGACTAGGCATTGACTGAGTGAACACACTCTAGCTTGGATCAATAATCGACAGGCCATCGTCCACACACATGTAGTTCGAATGGACCAGTGGATTACAGAATGATGTCAGCCGAAGACGAACACCAACCAGTGACCACGGATTCTCCACCACGGATCTGCCAGACCAACCACGGGATTGAGTCAATATCGTGCAGACTGGATATCCAGAGGAACCATCAGGCTCAATACATCTAAAGGATATCATCAAGGAGTACCAGTCCATCAGCAGGAGCATAATTAAAGTTAACTTTGGCTGATAGCTGACTACTTGACAAATTGAGTCTGTCACTCAGAACGAATGTTTGCAATTAATGTTTATTTGCCACTGTACACAGTTGACCACTCCATATTTTCAATGAATTATTTATTTCTGGATATGTTTGATTGCAATAGACATAGCACCTTAAGTTTTGGTTCATTAGTCTGCATTGTATGGATGCTTTATGCTTGAGTTCAGCTTTCATTCAGCTTAATTGTGTTTACCAATAGCTTATTTATTGAAGCAGACACTTACAGTTGGATATTTAATGTCTGTACACTATACAGTGTGCACTGTGATTTATTTTTGGCAGCAACATTAATGTTTTTATATGTCCCCTTACAATTGTTTCACCACTGGGGTTCTGTCACTTTATTGTTTCCTGCCCCATACTTAGATTCAGTCTCTTGTGTGAGCAACATTTAGCAGCCAGCCATGCTTCCTTTAGTTGATATCTGACTGCAGACGGGTTGCTTAGCAACCATAGATGCTTTCAATCTGAGACTGTATCGGGTAGTGACTTCTGTGCATGCGCGCCGCATCATTTTGACATTGGGACCCTACTGCCGGAAGCTAAGGCAGGTTCCTATGCAAACACAGCGGCCACGCAAGGGGATCAACAGGCTTAATAGACTTCACGCAAGCGCATAGCACAAATCAATAATGCCCATCCAAACTCCGTTTCAAAATGGCGGTTGCAGCACAATGGCGTTTGCAGATTGTCTGGGGCTGAGGTTTGGTGGGCTTTTGCCTGCTTTAATTACTTTGGGGCTAATTTATTAATTATTTGATTGTCACATTGGGTTGTAGTGGTATGTAAGTGCATGTTTTGTTTTTTCCTCACTGCACCACCCTGAGGAAGGTCCCGTTTTGGGGACCGAAACATTGGAATTTTGTGCCTTATTACCAATATATACTGTACCTGCTTTAGAATTGAGTGCGGTCTCCTGATTTTGTGGAATCAACACGGTATCGTTATTATATATATATATATATATATATATATATATATATATATATATAATATAATATTGTATTCTATTATGGACTAAGTGCACCCGCTTATATATTTTTGACCCTGCTGACATACAGGGTACAAAAGATTGACTGTTTCATTTTTTTGCTAATATTGACATTTTCATTGGTGACTTATGGAGGATTCTGATGATGTGGCTGGCATATTCACAGGTATCTCTGATACAGTGAGTTACTCAGATACTGAAATTGCACAGATAAGATACACTGATGACATACAAGCTGTATTTGGACCTGACAAACCATCGGATCTATTCAATGATCTAATTAAACTAAAGAAGAAAGAGGTTGACTTCTACTTGCATGGTGTTACCATCTCCCATTATCATAAAGAATGTCTTATCCCTAGGGGTTTCCGTGTTAGTAATCAGCCAACTATTGGCAGGGGGGACCCCAATTTCTGCAAAAAGTGGATTGGGATTTTAAACAAATGTTCTTTCGATTTAATGATTTTAGCCATTGAACAATCAAGTAAGGAGTTGACCAAAATCAGGAGTAATATAGAAACAATTACTAAATCACATGGCGACACTTTAGATACAGATACATCAGTTGATTGCAGGACAAAATTCAAAACACTATTGATATATACAGAGAAAATCTGATTAAGTATAAAAGAGAAAAGCTTAAGGTTGTCAAGGCTGACTATACAGATAGACGTGTGTACAGATGGCTGCTAGGGATTAATGAGCATAACCAAACCAAAAATAAATCAAGGAGGTTTTTTTCTAAACATAAGAAAACCACGGCTAATAGCGGCACATGTAACACTAGTGACACGGATCAGTCAGATGGTCAAGAAAGTTTAACAGCAGTTCCTTCATCTTTTTTAGGGCAAGGAACCACCCCCCCCCCTATTCCCAAACCAGGCGCAAAACTAGGAGGGGTGAACACAAACACAAGGTATCCATTGCGGCAGACAACATCCAGAGGTTCAAACAAGCACGCAACATAGAGTGCGTTGTGTTTAACATGTCTGAGTATATTCTTAAACTTGCTGAACTAAGCCTACTTAATAAAGGCCTATCATTTATACCTACATGCAAACAAGATCCCTTCAATTGGGAAGTAGATTTATACCGTCTTAATAGACAATTAAAATTGAAAGACTTTTTTAGTAGGACACCGTGTGATTCTACAGTTCGTGATGTTAATCAACAAAATAAATTTAAACCACACAGTACTTTTGATCCCCAGACGCATAACCACAGTATACACACTTTTATGAATCTGGTGGGACTGGACACAAGGGCTAAATTAAAAAACTATAAAACTAGTTATTCTAATCTCTCAAGGGAAGAACACCTGGCTATTAAGTCCCTTAGTTTAAATACTGACATCATCATCAGATCAGCCGACAAAGGGGGTGGTGTTGTTGTTATGCCATACATATACTATAGAAAAGAGATTGGCAAGCAATTAGGGGTTACTATACATTATAAATTGTTATCTTCGGATCCCACATTAAACTATAAAAGGGAGATTTACACCATCATTGACCTTGGCCTGACAAATAGATGGATCTCCGAAGAGACTAGCAGTTTTTTAAAGCAATCTAATCCCATTATACCAGTCATATACATCCTTCCCAAAATTCATAAATCTATTACCGCACCTCCTGGAAGGCCAATTATTTCAGCATGTGGTCCATTGACTCACCCGCTTTCACAATATGTAGATTTTTATCTACAGCCTATGGTCTCGAACATGAGAACTTATATCAAAGACACCACTGATTTTATTAATCAATTAGCCACTCTAACAGATATTGCAGATGGGTACATTTTGGCTACAATGGATGTCGCGAGTCTCTATTCCAACATTAACCATGCTGAAGGCATTGAAGCTAGCAGAGAACATCTTCTGAGCTTCAATGCATCTACTGGCCCTCCTCCTGAATTTTTACTGTTATTGATGGATGTAATTTTGCACAAAAATTATTTTAAATTTGAAAATGATTTTTATTTGCAGCTTATTGGTACTGCAATGGGGTAAAACAATGGATAACCATTTTAATATCAAAAGCACCTATACAACAGCATCTAACTACACCCGACGTAGCATTTTACAACACACCCACATTTTGGCCAAAGACAAGCAAATTGGACACTATTTTAAGGATCCTCCTCGTTTTTGCTATCGTCGAGGTCGCAATTTGAGAGACTTGCTCACACAAGCGGATCCACGTTCAAAATATGGCAAAAAACAGTCATGGCTGACTAGACCAGTGGGGGTTCATAAATGCCGGGGATGTGTCAATTGCAATATATGGTTCTTGGTAAAAGTTATCCACATCCACACCATGGATACCGTATTAATATCAAAGATTTTTTGAATTGTGATTCAAAATATGTGATCTATTTCATCAGGTGCCATTGTGGGCTTTATTACATTGGCAAGACCATCCGGATGCTAAAGGAACGACTCAGTCTACACCGGTCTGCCATCAGGAAGGCCTTGGCAGACACAGATAACAAGGAAGACTTTACACAACAATCAGTGGCTCGTCACTTTAAAGAGAAACAGCATAGTCTCGCTACTCTGCGGTGCATGCCAATTGCGCAGGTCCCATTGTCGCCCAGGGGTGGAGACCGCAATAAAGCTCTCCTTCAATTAGAAGCACGCATCATCTACAAACTGGATACATTAAGTCCACGTGGATTGAACAAAGATCTGGCGTTGAGCTGTTTTCTCTGATCAACCTTTCAAGATAGTGGCGGATCCACATACGATGACTGGGGTCCCCTTTTTGTGCTTTTATCGGATGAGTTGCTACCTTTATGTACAGGATAAACCCAATCAATAACCAAAGACTCATCTGCATTAGGTGACTTTTCGTCCCCAGGATTCGAGTCAGCATACCGGGTTTCTATTCTACATTCCGTCCAGAAATAATTGTCCTGCTTCATATAGGATTATGTTTGTCTTAAAGATAGGATATGAATTTATGGATTCAACATCTTCATTTGGCTTCTGTCTGCTTATTTTTCATGAACAGATGAAGGATTACGCCATGTCCTCACAATGGATATACGACTGCTTTCAGCGACTATTTAATATGGTCCTAAGTGCTAACTGTATTTATGATATCATATATATATAGTGTAGATGGAATTATGACCTTTTTGTCTTGTCTGATACTTTAGCTTGATTCGTTATATTCAGGCTCTGTTTATAAGCCTGAGAGTGATCAAATCAATATACGTTATGTATTTGGTCGTATTTGAACTGGTCGTGCAATAGCGTATCTATATCTGTTTAGTAATTTAATCATTTTTTGTGTATTTTTATACATTCTTATTCAGTCAGCATCTCAGTTTATATATGTTCACATTTGTTGGGTATCACTAATTTGCACTTTATTCTGGTATTATTGTTTGGTGCCACATTTATTCATACTTTAATTCTTGTTTGACGTGCTCATGTTATTATCAGCTGATGCTGACAGCTTCATACCATTTTGTGTGTGTATATACCTTTAATTTTTCCATTTGGCAAAGCAGTCTACTTAAAGAAACTATCTGCTTAATTTGCCATGGGCTCTGAGATTAGTTGTATACCAGTATGATGCTCATTCATGCTTTAAATATGGCAGAGTGGGTTTAATATTACTGGGAACCGCCATGATCATTATTTATTTATTAACTGGCGGTTCGCGCATGCGCAATGGCTCCACTGCTCGTTTTTTTTTGGGGGGGGGGGCTGTTTGGGCTGCAGGCGCCCAGTACTCTGTTAGCATCACGCGACGGAAGCTAATAGACACATACACAGCTTCCCTCAATTCATACATGTGCAGGGAGAGCGCTCAGTGACACTTTAGAGGTCTAGTTGACACCAGCTGGTCTGACCATAATGGTTTTTTCCTGCATTGAGCATGTAAGTTAACCAATTGTATTTGATAATGTGGTGCACCTGTTTGTCATGGTTTGGTAAGGTACTTATATGTGTTCTATTTCACTCTGTCTGTACATCACATTGAGAAAGGTCCCGTGTGGAAGACCGAAACGTTGGTTTTTATGTCTCACTACATGTCTCACTTTTGACTACCTCGTGGAGTGCTGCCTCTGATATTCAGTCACACGGTATCATATTACCTATATAATATAATATATATATATATATATATATATATATATATATATATAGCACTCAGCTCTCGACCTTCAGCAATGTATTTCTCCGTTAGTGACACTAAACATTTTAAACACCGCCACTTTAAGAAACAAAATAAATCATAAAAGAAAACATCTACTCCTGTCAGGAGTCAAACTCACATGCATATCCCTATCGGCAATGTTGGCTGGGTAAGCCATTTACCAACGTTAAATAACACATAGAGATAATAGAGTCCATATATATATATATATATATATATATATATATATATATATATATATATATATATATATATATATAAAATGGAGTGGGGGGAAAATGAAGTAGAGCCTACGTAAATCATATACCAATCAAGGTAGCATGTGCGTATTACCTTAAGAGCTGTAAACTAATGCTGACCAAAAAAGATATGGAGTGTGTGCAGACTAATAGATACTAACAATAAAGTCTATCTAATGATTCAATAATTATAAATGACTATTGATATAAAATATATAATTAATAAATTGAAAGTATATAAAAAATGAAAAAATATATAAAACAATACAATTGAAAATCCAGTCCCAGGACACTGTCCTTCAGTCTTTGCAGCCTGATAATAGGGATCACCAATCCCTCAAGGATATCTGGTAAGAAACAAAAAGAAAACAGGCGCACTCATAGTGTATTAAAGTTTCTCAATTTATGTAGGACTGAAAAATTATATAAAATGCGCTCTCACAAACAGATCTAGAACAACAGCATTTATTACATAAAATCTCAAACCCCAACACTTGTAGCCAGGATCCAACGGAGCTTCTGGTGTAGATTTAATGCCTCTCTCACTGTGCAGACAAGACCGGGAGACTCATCAAACCCTCCGTGTACCAGATGTGATGTTTGCACGCCGTGCGCTCCTCCACTCTGGCACCTCCGTTCACAGATGTTCCTCCTCCGGTTGTTCCAGCTCACAGCTCACTCACAGTGCCTCACAAATTGGATCCTCTGCTTGGGGTTGCCTTCCGATCACCAGGCTGTGTTCCAGTCTTTCCGTGTGTGTGTGCAGTAAAATGTGAGTTGCTGCACTTGCCACTTCAAACACACCCTACACTTATCGTCTCGGATGACTTCGACAGGGGTACTGGGGATCAGGGGATGACGAAGTGGTAGCCACTCCAGGGTTCACATTATGAAAATGAATATTTTCTGAAATACTACAAGTGCCATGCGCTACTGCAGGGAGACAGTCAGAGATCAGGGAGGTTAATGCATGGCTAAGAAAGTGGTGTAGGAAGGAGGGGTTTGGGTTTTTAGAGCACTGGGACTCCTTTTCTGAGAGGTGAAATCTATATTCTAGGGACGGATTGCACCTCAATGAAGAGGGATCTTCTGTGCTAGGGGGGAGAATGTTAAAAAGGTTGGAGGAGATTTTAAACTAGGATGGAGGGGGGGGAATGAAACAGCTAATGAACTAAATGGAATAGATGAGGATACAAGGTGGTATGGAGGTAGAATGGGGGCAAGTGCAAGTTTGACAAGCAGTGAGATACCCATAGTAAATAGAGATAATACTAGAAAACTTCTAAAGTCTAAACCAAGTGGGAGCAGAAAGGAAGGAGCAGATAAGATAAAAGTACAGGCTGAAAAAAAACTTAAATGCATGCCTGCTAATGCAAGAAGCCTGACAGATAAAATGGGGGAGCTTGAATTAATAGCTACAAGGGAGCAGTATGATATCATAGGCATTACTGAAACATGGTGGGATGAAACTCATGACTGGACAGTTAATTTAAAGGGGTATTCTCTTTTTCGGAAGGATCGAACAAATAGAAGGGGAGGTGGAGTATGTCTATATGTTAAACCAGATCTAAAACCTATTATAAGGGATGATGTCTATGAAGGGAATGATGAAAATGTAGAGACCTTGTGGATAGAAATTAGCAGTGGAGGTAAAAGTATAAAGAAAATGTTTGTGGGAATATGCTATAAACCACCAAATATCTGTGAGATTGAGGAAGCTAAAATACATTTGCAAATGGAGAAGGCATCAAAACTGGGTAATGTTTGCATAATGGGGGATTTTAATTATCCAGACATAAACTGGGGCAATGAGATTAGCGTTACAACAAAATGAAACAGGTTTTTGGGGGTGCTTAAAGATAATTATATGACCCAAATTATTGAGGAACCAAACAGGAGAGGGGCAGTTCTGGATTTGGTCATATCAAACAATGTAGAAGTAATAACAAATATTCAAGTCCTGGAACATTTGGGTGACAGTGATCATAACATGGTCTCATTTGAAATAAATTATCAAAAAACAGATTACTTGGGTTCAACAAAGACTTTAAACGTTTGAAAGGCAGATTTTAATAAACTGAGGTCTAATGTAGTAGTAATACAATGGGATGATGTTTTTGCAGGGAAAAATTTAGAAAATAAATGGGCAGTCCTTAAAATATTGTTAGAAAAGCACACTTATCAGTGTATACCCTTGGGTAATAAGTATAAAAGAAATAAGTCAAAACCAATGTGGCTAAATAAACAGATAGGGGAGGAAATGGACAAGAAGAGGAAGGCGTTTAGATTCTTTAAGTCAGAAGGGACAGAGACATCGTATCAGAATTATAAGGAATGTAACAAAAATTGCAAAAGGGCAATTAAATTAGCAAAAATGGATAATGAAAAAAGGATTGCAATAGAAAGTTAGGTCAACCCTAAAAAGTTCTTTAAGTACCTTAATAACAAAAAAATGAGAAAAGAAAATGTAGGACCCTTTCAGTGTGAGATGGGTAGGCAGATTATTGGAGATAAGGAAAAAGCAGAGGTATTAAACAAATTCTTTGCCTCTGTGTTTACCAGGGAAGAATCAAGTTCAATAGTAGCGCCACAGGAGGAAGCCAAAACCTCCATATTAATGACCAATTGGTTCCCTGAGGAAGAAGTTCATAAGCGACTTGAAAAAATTAAAGTAAATAAGGCACCTGGCCCCGATGGCATACATCCAAGAGTTCTCAAGGAGTTAAGCTCAGTAATAGCAAAACCATTATATTTAATATTCAAAGACTCCATTTCCACAGGCTCAGTACCACAAGATTGGCGTAAAGCAGATGTGGTGCCTATATTTAAAAAAGGAGCCTAATCACACCCGGGAATTATAGACCTGTAAGCCTGACTTCAATAGTAGGGAAACTACTTGAAGGTTTAATACGGGATAATATTCAGGAATACCTAATGGAAAACAAAATTATTAGTAATAGTCAGCATGGATTTATGAAGGATAGATCTTGCCAAACTAACCTTATTTGTTTCTTTGAGGAGGTAAGTAGGAATTTAGACCAGGGTAATGCAGTTGATGTGGTCTACTTAGATTTTGCAAAGGCTTTTGATATGGTTTCACACAAGAGGTTGGTGTACAAAATAAAGAAAATTGGACTCAGTAATAATATAGGCACCTGGATTGAAAACTGCTTAAAGGACAGACAACAGAGGGTTGTCATAAATGGAACTTTTTCAGGTTGGGCTAAAGTCTTGAGTGGAGTACCTCAAGGATCGGTACTGGGACCCCTGCTTTTTAACTTGTTTATTAATGACCTTGAGGTTGGGATCGAGAGCAAAGTCTCCATCTTTGCTGATGATACTAAATTGTGTAAGGTAATAGAATCAAAGCAGGATGTAATTTCTCTTCAGAAGGACTTGGAGAGACTGGAAACGTGGGCAGGTAAAGGGCAAATGAGGTTTAATACAGATAAATGTAAGGTTATGCATTTGGGATGCAAGAATAAAAAGGCGACTTACAAATTAAATGGAGATAAATTGGGGGAATCCTTGATGGAGAAGGATTTAGGAGTGCTTGTAGACAGCAGGCTTAGCAATAGTGCCCAATGTCATGCAGTAGCTGCAAAGGCAAACAAGATCTTATCTTGCATCAAACGGGCAATGGATGGAAGGGAAGTAAACATAATTATGCCCCTTTACAAAGCATTAGTAAGACCACACCTTGAATATGGAGTACAATTTTGGGCACCAATCCTAAGAAAAGACATTATGGAACTAGAGAGAGTGCAGAGAAGAGCCACCAAATTAATAAAGGGGATGGACATTCTAACTTATGAGGAGAGGCTAGCTAAATTAGATTTATTTACATTAGAAAAGAGGCGTCAAAAAGGGGATATGATAACTATATACAAATATATTCAGGGACAAAACAAGGAGCTTTCAAAAGAACTATTCATCCCACGGGCAGTACAAAGGACTCGGGCCATACCTGAAGGTTGGAGGAAAGGAAATTTCACCAGCAACAAAGGAAAGGGTTATTTACACTAAGGGCAATTAAAATGTGGAATTCATTACCCATGGAGACTGTGATGGCAGATACAATAGATTTGTTCAAAAAAGGGTTGGACATCTTTAGATGGGAAAGGTTTACAGGGATATACCAAATAAGTATACATGGGAAGGATGTTGATAGAGGGATTCATCCGATTGCCAATTCTTGGAGTCAGGAAGGAATTAATTTTTCCCTTAATGGGGTTTTTTGTTTACCTTCCTCTGGATCAATAAGTAAGTATAGATATAGAATAAAGTATCTGTTGTCTAAATTTAGCATAGGTTGAACTTGATGGACGTATGTCTTTTTTCAACCTCATCTACTATGTAACTATATGTAACTATGACGGATTTTCAAAGTTCCTGGTCCCCGCAGACCAATAGGAAGCTGTGACATTATCAGATGTAGCTTCCTATTGGCCCATGTGACCGCGGTCCTTTAACTGCAAAGATACTGGCACCCCCTTCAGAGGTAAGTACCTGCAGAAGCAGGGGGTCCCCAGAGCAGAAACTAATGGGGTTCAGCTCCTTAGACTTCCTGTTTCAATACTGTATTTTAAAAAAATGCAAAGAAAAAAACAGCTTGGATTGCTCCTTTAACCGCTAAGCAAGAATCCAGATCTGCCCTTGCTGTTGATCAGTTCTCCTCCCAACTTACTTCTTTCCTGTTTTTCAGCTATCTCTAGTGATTCTCTTGATCAATTCTTTATAAGCTCATCTCCAGTTACTCACCATAATATGATTATGAAACAACAGGGCTCAGGTTTCTTTCATACTTCCCCATCTCTGCAGTCACTATATTTATTTATAATCATAGACATGTCTTTTTCTGTTCGTGTCTTAAACCCTCAACAAGGCTTAATAATTTAGTTTCCTTCGATCACAAGACCTATATCACATCACTCCTATATGATATGTTAAGGCTGAAGATAGATATCCTGGGGCCCATGATGAGAGCTTTGCCATGGCGCCCCTGCTTTGGCACCGCCCTCAATGTCAGCAGCCTTGCAGGCCCTCCCCTTCCACCCCTCTATTTCTCTTGCCCCTCTGTCTCCCCCCCCCTTACACCCCCTTCTTTTCTCTCTCCCCCTGTGCTATCACTTAATTACCCCCTGACACTCGAACCCAGGTGCACCCAGGCTGTAGAAAGAGGCCCCGGTGTAGGAAGAAGAGGCAGCAGCTGAGGAGAGCCGGCGCCTGGCGATAGCAACCAGTGGCCCGGCAGCTGGGCCTGGCCTTTGGTTGCCACAACCAAGCCCTGGCTCTCCACAGCTGCTGCCCTTGTCCCATGCCAGACGTCTCTCTCTCTAACCGGTGCACGCCAGAAGTTGGGTGCACCAGTAAGTCAGGTTCAGCTTCTGGAATGCACCAGTTGGAGAGAGGGGCCCGACGTGGCACATGGAAGCCACTGCTGGATGAAAAAGTTGAGGCAGGCCCATCTTCCAGCCCCGGCTGGCTAGACCCCCCACAACCACCAGCCCTGGGACACTTGTCATGGCTCTCCACCCATGTCGACGGCCCTGGATATGTTAGTCTATAATATCCCTATAACACCCTGTAATGTGTCGGGTTGCTGAAGTCCATCTGCTCTGCAGCTTGAGCTGTGACTCTTCCTTTCAACTGCTTCACTGGAACCTAAAATGTCCATCCTCTTCTTATCCAAACCCATATTTCCTGTGTTGTGTTGCCAGGCAGATCAGGGACTGTGTCTTGTATTCCTTATAGCATCATGTAATAGGTGGAGCAGGTTAACTCTGTATTGTCCACAGTCCACTGTCAAAGGAGACCAGTACTTTTAACACCTTTAACTTTCGGGATCAATTCACAAGACAGGTCGCAGTAGTGGAATAAAATGGAGTTTATTCTGGTAAAACAAGCAGAAAAGCCAGGCTGTGTGGTGCTCTAAAACGTAGACTCAGCAACTTCAATTGTATGTTGTATTGGTTGTATCCTTGAAGTATCCCACATATAAATGGTGACCACCTATAGCATAAACACCTAATTCCACTAGTTATCAATAAACCGGAAGAGTATAACCCAGATAGGTAACTACTCACACTAGCTAGTGTCCAGCCAAATCATTGATTAGGAAAAACGGTGTAAGATTGAGTAAATAAACTCACTTGTAGCAGATGGTCCTCCCGGGATTAACCTTCATTGGTGCGTGCATCCGGTACTCCATAGCAGAGGCAGGTATCCGGAAAGGAGAGTTGGAGTACAGCTAAACGAAATAAATTTGCTAGAGAGTGTGTCCCAAAAGTTAGAGGTTTATTATTCGTCAGTACATGGTAACAAGAAAAAAATGAGCCCGAACATATTGAAATGCCATATAGGGGTGGTAATAGGTTGGAGTTACTGGATAAAAAAAGAACTATTTTGGATTTTTACTCTGAACACTAGGATCCCTTATGGACTGAATACAGATTGGGATTTAAACCCATATCTAAGATAAAATATTGATTTCTAATTTATTGTATTATAAATCCATTAATTATCAATATATACAAATTTATATCTTTTCTATTTGCTCTTTCCATCATTTTGGTATAGATATTAGTTTGCATAATAACATAAAATAACATACTAAGTATTGCCTTTGAATGATTGTAATAATTATGTCACACCAATGACACTAAAAGATATTCACCCTCAAAACTGTTAAAATGTTTAAAAATAAGATCTGAAGCATGTGAACCCTATATTCATACCTTATAATATGACTTATATACAAATGTAGAGAATTTTATTGGAACAAACATATGTATTGATGATTTGAGTGATTTGATTTGATTGATTAATCTTGTAGACATATGTTTGTTGCAGAATGGAAACTTTGGATATAGTTGGGGATATGAGGATTCATATGTTTATAATCTAAAAATATAAATATATTTTTTTTAATACTGTCACGATCAAACCTTGGTTGTTTGTTTTTTAATTTGATTTTATTCATATATATATGTTTGTAACTTTAGTTAATATATATTATGTTTTAATAGACTAATAAAAGTATTTTAATTTATGTTAGGTTTGTTAAGTTTATATTATTAATAAAGTTTGTTTTGTTCCCTGACGCGCTGACGTCACCGGTATACCCGGCGTGAAGCGTGATACGCGTGGTGCGCTCTGGCAACTAGGCGCATTACGTATGACACGACTAAGCGACGGGTTGACGGGACAATTTGCGGGAAAAGGACACTATAATAGGTAAGAGAGATTTTCAGATCATTGTACACCTTGATAAAGAGCGGAAGCTCGAAACATGTCGGTGGGGGCCTGAGGGCTCATTTTTTTCTTGTTACCATGTACTGACGAATAATAAACCTCTAACTTTTGGGACACACTCTCTAGCAAATTTATTTCGTTTAGCTGTGCTCCAACTCTCCTTTCCGGATACCTGGTAAAACAAGCAGGCATACAATGGAACACAAAATACAGGAAATACACGCTTAACTAGGGGTCTAGGGGGAAGTTTCTAACCTCACTAGGTGCACGGTGCATGCTTCAGAAAGGCTTACCCTGTCCGCTCCACATCCAGGAACACCACGGTACTATATACAGGATAGATATCTGGCTTACCCCGCTGATCAGGTCTCCGTTCCATGTGAGAACTTGGCCGCATGTCTAGGACTTGTCCTCAGCTTGACTAGGCTTCTTCGGCACCTCAATTCACAGTGCCTTGCTATTGCGAGCAAAGAATCTTTAAAAAACCCACCCTTGCTTCACTGAACAAAGCCCAAGAAAAGACCCAGTCTCTGATTGGGCAGTCCCCTTACACAGACCTCAGTGTCCTATGTTTAACATGGAACAGGGACTGCCAACCAACCAGCGCATGGATTGTAGTGCAACCACCACACAAACGGGAGGCTTCGCTTGTTGCTCCTGTCAGAGGAGGGGGCGTACAGTGGGGCTCAGGTAGCTGGTGAGCTGTAAATTCGAACAGGCCAATGGGAACCGTGCCTACGAACAACGACTTCCCCTTGCCAGCCCCATACCTCCTGCTGGGCAGGCTCCACAGTGTCTGAGAGAACAAAGAGTCTCCCCTGTGGGGAGCCTTTATCTCTGGTTCTCTGCCCTTCCACACTCAACCAGATGGCCCGACACCTCGCTACTCCCATCCTCCCTTTTGATCCACCATCTCTGTGCAGACATCCTGGTTAATCAAATTACCAGGACTACCTCCCTAGAGATTAATACACATTTTAAAACATATTTCTTTCTGTAACTTGGGCTCAGGGAGTTGGATAATAAAACTTGGCTTCAGCCAAGTTTAGTTTTAAAATCAAGTTTGGAGAACTTGTTGGTGGGGAGAACAATATTTCATAGTGGAAACATAATGGTATTGACATGCATACGCGTACCAACATATCAGACTTGATTCTTGGGTAAAATTATGGAACAACCGGTGCATTTTATACACATCTACCACATTTTGCACCCCAGCATCCACTAATAAAGTCCCATTCCTGAAGTCCCAGTCTTATAGTTAAACCACATAGAGGGTCAAAACACCCACATTGTCCCCGAGATTATAGTGCTGATAACCCGCTGGGGAACCACATTTTTTAAAGGGTATGAAGGCTGGCTACCCCCACCACATTTATTATGAAGGCTGGCTACCCCCACCACATTTATTATGAAGGCTGGCTACCCCCACCGTCACAACATCTATTTGTAGAATTGCTATAAAAGATATTCTCTTTATTTAGCCAGTATTAAATTTTACAAGGCTTGTGAGTGAAGGTTTAGTCAGTGTAAGTAGCCTCTGGTACACCCCTTAGGTTATTGGTAGGCAGGCTAATATTTTCTTCTTTCCTTTTAAAGGGCAGCCCATGTAGCAAAATAAATTATCAATCACCCTTAATATAAAATATCTAATTAATGTTTTCCTGTGAAAATGTATGTTATTTTCACTAGGTCCCATGAACTTTGAATAGTATCACTTTTCAATCCTTCATGTCTATCCCTTTGATTAATGTAATGATGGCAAAATACTCCATTCAAAAACAAACAAATGTAAAATATGTTCAGTTGAAGATGATAAGATACAGGGTCTTATCCCAAGATAAATTAGATTTAGATTCTAGAAACTCTCTAGTGCAATTGGTTACCATGGAAACATTAAAAGTTTAAACAATGATTTACAAGATACTACTTATTTTTTAAGGCACCAGTCATTTACATTAGACCGATCAAACATGCCACTTACTAATCCACTTTGCTCTTAGGTAGGACTGCCTGTTTCATTTAGATCATTTTCTAAAATCTTCATCCATTCTAATAATGTTTTGAAAATAACAAGGCAAACAGATACTTTCTAGCAAACACACCAACGTTTAGGTAAACTTATTAGAGATAATTGTGTAATTGCAAAAGATAATTACAGAATACATCTGATTTTGTTTCTACATTACTTATCCTGACAGAATCTGTGCATAGTATCATCATGCAGAAAAACAACCGTAGTAATGTGTGGGGGGGGGCATGGAAGAAGGGAACATTGACGTTTAACAGGAAAAGTAGGGACTAAAATGTTGGCACTTGAAGACTTTGAAATATGTAGGGTTGGCCCAAACTAGACACAGCCAACACAGCAATATGTGTAAAAGAAAAAAACGAGAAAAAAATAAGTGCGCCAAGAAAATTTAATTCTGAAAGTGTCTAAAAAAACAATGTTGAAAAATGCCTGAATAATGAATTAAAACCTAAAAAGAACTGCAATATGTAGCAGTAGACAACCTAATGCTTAAAATCAAAATTGAACAATAAAATCTATCAATTGAAAAAAAGAATAACTTGAATACATAAATTAGGTTAAAAAAACAGTGTGACATGAACCAATCCGGAGCATACACAAGCGGGTCTGGCACCAAAAATGTAACATGTATATTACTCAAGATGTAAATATAGCTAAATATAATGTATTCAAACCATAAACACAATAAATGCGGCTTCCAAAGCAAGGAACCCCAGTCCTTGGGGAAAGGAAAACTACAAAGAAAAATAAAAGGAAGCGCAAAATATTGAGTAATGGTATAAGAACACCTTGATGTGAATGTAAAACAAAAATAAGACAATACACAATGATGTAAAATAAAAGTCAATGTGAATAGAATGCACTGGATAGTGCCAAATGATGCAAACCACTGCTGGTGAGAGTCAGAGAACAAACAGGGGAGCAAAGAATACTCCTCGTGATGTTTAAAGTCCTATAACCATCTGTAAGGTACTGATGAAAATCAGGATAGGGGGTTGGGTGTAAAGGGGTGCCGATATGAGCCGTAATGCTCGATGAGCTCACCAAACCTCCGCTGGCTTCTGCTGCGGTTTGGTGATTCCCCCAAATCCACTCCTCTGATCCAAGCACTGACAGTGGTCCGTAGCATGGGTTTACGGGTATGACGTCACTTCCGGACATGACGTAGTAACCCTTACCGGCCGGTTGATAGGTTGTGTGCTCCTCCTCCACTCCAACAGTGGGATGATACAATTGCCATATCCTCACAGGGCGCACATGCAGTGCGTGATGAAAAGCCCCTGTGGCAAGTGGAAACGCAGACAATTGGCTCCTCCTCCTATGCGTTTCACCAACAGCATCCCAGTTTTATTGTAGAGATACCCCTTTAATGAATTCTCTTTAAATTACATAGTGAGTTTGATAATTGATTAATTATTCAATCAATCATATGGGGTTTATAACCTGACTGAGTATGCCCTCCAGTATCCCTGACGAAGCCAACTAAGTTGGTGAAACGCGTAGGAGGAGGAGCCAAGGGTCTGCGTTTCCACTTGCCACAGGGGCTTTTCATCACGCACTGCATGTGCGCCCTGTGAGGATATTGCAATTGTATCATCCCACTGTTGGAGTAGAAGAGGAGCACACAACCTATCAACTGGCCAGGAAGGGTTACTACATCATCGAGTCACGTCCGGAAGTGACGTCATACCCGGAAACCCGTGCTACGGACCACTGTCAGTGCTCGGATCGGAGGAGTGGATTTTGGGGAATCACCAAACCGCAGCAGAAGCCAGCGGAGGTTTGGTGAGCTCATTGAGCATTACAGCTCATATTGGCACCCCTTTATACCCAACCCCCTATCCTGATTTTCATCAGTGCCTTACAGATGGTTATAGGACTTTAAACATCATGAGGAGTATTCATTGCTCCCCTATTTTTTCTCTGATTCTCACCAGCAGTGGTTTGGATCATTTGGCACTATCCAGTGCATTCTATTCACATTGACTTTTATTTTACATCATTGTGTATTGTCTTATTTTTGTTTTACATTCACATAAAGGTGTTCTTATACCATTACCCAATATTTTGCGCTTCCTTTTATTTTTCTTTACAGCAATATGTGTTGCTGTTTGCACATCCTTAATATACTCTCTTGACACGTACATATTTCCACAGTCACATTGAATACTCCAAAGATGCATCATCTGCTTTTGTTCAGACAGCTGATTCAATTTGTAAAACTGTGTAAGGCCTGGCAGGACTTGTACTGTACATTCCTGTTCAACAATGGTCAGTTGTTATTGCGATATGTACGACCCACTGCCAATTTAATTTTTTTCGCACATATTACGATGTTACAGATTTTACTTTGGTTTTGAACCCATTCCTTCTTTTTCCTGGGTCTTCTGATGATATCCAGCATATATCCCTCTATACAGTACTTCTTTCAGTTGTCAAACACTTTCCTTGTAAGGCACAGTAGATCCTAATCTCTGAGATTGTCTTGCTTCTTCCAAATGCGCTCCACCCCATCCTCATTCTCCTATTGATTTAATTTAAAAGGTTCCCATGTATTGATATTTACTGACTTTTTTCTAGATATATTACATTTATTTCAATCTTTGTAGCGTTGACACACTTTGGTCTTGCTGAGATTCATATGGAAGCCCACCTTCTTACTTTCTTCAGCGAGTTCTCTGATTTTTTGCTCGAGGTCTTCTGGACTTGTGGAAAAAATAACAATATAATCTTCATTATTATTACTCAGTTATTCACTCTTGATTTTGATTTCCTTTTCTTCACAATTTAATATCCTTAACAATTCTTCACAAGTTTCTCTGAAAAGGTTGGGTGATATGTTGTCTCTCTGTCACACTCATTTGCTGATCTCTATCATGCTTGTATCTTCATATAATCAAATGGTTGATGCGGCATGCTCATAATATAATAGTGATTTATGCTTCAATGCAATCGGACTGATTTTGTGTATAGAGTAACTGTGGCGCTCCCTGTGAATCCTATATTGATAGAACAATAATGTCACAAACAAGCATCTTAGTGTGACTAGTGTAAATAAGAGATAAAAACCAGAAATAAATAATAATGATTAATATACTGGCCCCTCTGTAGAACTGCTGCTTGACCAGAAAAGGATCATCACTTGATCCTCATGAGGCAATGGAAGTGGAGTCAGCGCAAAATGTGAAAAATATATAATAAAAAACAGTTAGTGCTGTTACACTCTGTAGATAGTTTTAATAATAAGTCAATGGTGGACAGTGATAGTGAAATGTATAAATAATATTTATACTCAAAAAGGCAACAAGGAGCTGATGAAGTGTTTTTTATTAAGTGAGTTACTTGTACTCTTTTTTTATATGTATTAAACCATTTATATTTCACCTATCATGTGCAATTGTCATCCCTATCTGGGTTACAGGAGAGACGCCGGCAGTCTATCTTTCTAGCTGCCGGTCCACTGAAAAATCGATTCAGAGGAGGGACACACGGTGTCTAAACTTACTCTTGATGCAAAAGTGGCTCACACGTGGCCGTCTGAGTATAAATATTATTTAGATATTTCCTTATCACTGTCCACCATTTACTTATTATTTCAACTATCTACAGAGTGTAACAGCACTAATTGTTTTTTATTATATATTTTTCACATTTTGGACTGACTCTGTGGGCTGGATACATCAAACTGCAGTCACCACTAAGGTAATTAAGGGATCAACCCACTCCACCAAGCTCCCTGGAAGACCTAACCACTCTCCCGGGGGAAACTACTCCCTTCACCCATGCTTCACTCCCCCCAAAAACCTACCCCCTCTACACTAATGCCCAATATACCTAGTATCCAAATGTGGCTAATAGTGGTTTTGGGCATTAACCAAAATAAAATAAACATATATAAAATAAAAAACATAACTTTAAAAATACATTTTTAACTTAAAACCATTGATTGTCACTGTTGATAACCTCTGTAGGCCCTCTCAATGGGGAGCTTAGATAGCCACATTGGCAATAAATGGTAAGCTATAACTAAAAATAAAGTTATTTAACATTAAATTATATTAATAACCCCCTTAATTACCTTAGTGCTTAATCGTTAAGTTAATTAAGGGGTTAACCCCTCTAACCACCCCCACCTGGAATGCATAACTAACCTGCCCAGGGGAACTACCTGCTACCCCCCAACTAACCTACCCCCTACCTATTAGCCAGATGTGGCTAACAGTGGTTTCAGACATTGACCAAAAAAATATACACGTAAAAAAAAAAACGTTCAGAATACATTTTAAACATAAAACCATTGACTGTCACTGTGGATACAACCAATCCCATAACCCACCACCCTACCCCCAACAAAAGCCCCCTCGCCCCCCCTCCCCCCATCCACCCTCACCCACTAATGGCCAATAGTCCTATTTACCAATGCCTTTGCCATTTCTTCTGAGAGGATGCATGGTACATCATGTGTAGTTTCTTCTCGCTCGTCCTATGCTGGATTATGCCCTGTGTCATCTTATTTCTTGTGCATGTATTGTAGAAGTCATCACACCTCTATGATAAGTGTAGTCTTTTCTTGTTGATTCATTGCCTTGTTTGAGTGTGATCGTTTGGTTGTGAAAAATAAAGGGGATGGGGAGTGATCAACTAAATACCGTACTAATAGACTAAAGTATAATTAAGAAATGTGATAAATAGTGGGTGCAGACTGTGACCTGCTTGTGAGTCAGCAAAACAAAATGAGACCACTAGAGCGTTGACTCTAAAGAAAATTCACTAAATTGCACACCACTTAATATGTAAAATATAACTTTTAATAAAGTGTATTCTTAAAACATATATCACTGAGTGTATGTTAAACAGTAATTAAAAAGTGATTAAGTGTGGCAAAATGCCAGAGCCTCCATTCTATAGTAACTTAAGACAGATGGTACTGTCAATAGGGAGTTAATGTGGCATTATAAGCAAAAAGAGGTTTAATAACCATCAGAGCCAGACACAGTCACAGTTATGACCCCCAATAATTAAATAATGCAGGCTGAACATGAAGCGAAAGATGGTGCTATCATGTTATATGCCAAAGGCGGGGTATAGCAAATATACTATATTAGTAAACAGATACTAGTCCTAGAATCTATAAAGGACATTAAATATAGGAGCTGCGGGCATCTATATAAATATGCATAAGGGATGAGACCATATATGATATAAAAGGGAGCAAATAGTCACCAATATATTCATATGGCCATAGTTGAAATAGGAGAGTTAATCCCCATAAACTATAGACTGGATACCAGTGAAGCAGGAACCCCACACAACTCAGCATAGAGCTGAGAGAAAATCACCCAGCTGGTTAATAAAGCAGCAATAGATATTCCTGTGCAGCAAACATAATCCTTTCGCCAAGGGGTAATAGAACAGCCCCAAGTGACACCATACATGAGATTTGAGCTACTAATACATTAATATATAAATATAGTATATTTAGCAGAATGGACCGGCAAGCTTATAATAATGCCGCACTAAATGTCTATAGCATCTCCATAGTGGAGACCAATGACATCATTACTTGTCCAACGCACGTTTCCCTCCAGCTACGGAGCTTCGTCAGGCACAAATTTGCAAACGTATGGTGGCTGTACTATTTATAGATGACGTTGCTATGGTAACTGAAAAAAGCACGCGAATGCGCATGCGCGAGGAGATAGACTCCTGTGTTAGCACTTGTAACTGCCACAGCACCAATGATTGGAAAAAATACCAAATCATACAGCACACCATAAATGAATAAAAAACGCAATTAGGTCAGTAAGATACTTATTAATTACATGTTCATATCTTTAAAGGGCATACATAATTCATGTCCATACTGTAATATAGTCACTAATTTTGAAAAAGAATAATAATATTGGATAGTCATACCATGGGGAGAAAAATACCAGAACAATGGAGAAAAGCAATAATGAAAGCAGCACATAGGGGCCAACATATAAACGGAAAAATGCAATAATTTATGTTCCAAGAGGGGAGGGAAAATACACCAGAAATATGAATAATAATTGTCTGGGGGCAAATAATCATATGAAGTGTGTATAAGTGAAACCCTCGTTTAAACCATTGGGACTGCGTGTTTTAACTTTATAGATCCACTTCGCTTCGATACGCAGTAGCATCGGTTAATTTTGCCAACCCTAGTTGGATATTTCAGCTGGTAAATGCCCATTGAAAAAATATATTCTCTACGGCGCTGCTTAGTAATCTTCACTTGTACGTTGGATGATCACCTCCGGAGGCCGTTAAACCTACTCTTAAAGTGCTGGACTCGAAAAGACGAGCAGCTCGGAGGAGAAGTAATTGAGTCAGACACCAGTCAGCGTTGTCAAAAACCTCTCCTGTTTATTAATATAGGTTGGTAAGGGAGTAAACCCTAAAAGGGTGCTTCAAATTGATGTTTGCTGAAGACCATTATCACAGTCTTCAAGGGATCAGTGGTTTTTAGTGATTCATGATCAGTGTGAGGGTTCCCCCATAAAATGCATCAATTCGTATACAGACATGTATAATGTAAAGCTCAGGCACATAGAATAAACCGCTGTAGGGAAAGAGAGACCTCTAACCTGACCGGAGTGCTTGTCCCATCCGGCGGTTCCTTCTCTGGCGGGTCACGTGTTTCCAGCGGGTCCTTGAGCAGGGAGTGCAGAGACTCACGGGGCTGTCTCAGCCTGTGCCTGTTGAGCTGTTCGTTCAGGGAAGAAAGAAACCTCACCACTGTTCTCTTTGGCGTGCATCCGTCCCAACAATGGAAACCAGGTAAGTGAAGAGGAGGGGGGAGATGTTGGAGCACTGCAGTAAAGATACCAGGCTGGCGGCGGCTGAAAAAGTCACTCAGACGAAACGCGTCAGAGAATTGTTCTGTCATTTTAATCAGGGCTTTTATGCCGCATTAAAGTTTTTTGTTGCACGCCGCCGCCAGCCTGGTATCTTTACTGCAGTGCTCCAACATCTCCCCCCTCCTCTTCACTTACCTGTTTATTAATAGTTTACAGTCAGGTTATATAGGCGAGCGAGCGTAGAAAAAACACGTATACGTGAGAAACTTACTTCCCTTTATGTTTATCTAGAAAGTGACAGATGGAAAGTTACGATTTAGGAACTAGTCTAGCTGCCCGATCATGGGGCAGTCTAGGAAGCGTCATAATTCTTGTTGTTAAGACATTTCATTGTTCAGACATTGTTAAGACATTTCATACATCAAGGCTAAGCACAGCTGACTAAACTTCCTGTTTCTACATGGTGAAATAGTCTGAACATACATAGTTCAGTAGTTCGGCCACCATTAAGTGGGTAAAAGTTCAGTTTAACATCTGACTTAAAAGCACAATGGCATAATGGCATAATGAGTATAAAATGGTTATATAGCAGTCAAAATGGAGTCCCCCCTTGATACACACATTATCACCCATGAATGTTAAACATTTAACATCACCATCATGATGTTGTATGACATGCATGGCAACTAGAGTGAATGATTCAGTCTCACTCTTAGGGGTTATTCTATAAGCCTCGATAACCCACTTATCGAGGCCTTTCGGGCCAAAATGCCTACAATTCAGAAAGCCTCGATAAGTGGGCAATAAAGGCATGAAACACCAATTTTTTCAGCCATCTAAAACAGATTGCCAGGTGACCGGCGATAAGCCACTTATCGGCAGGTTGTGAAACTCATGTAATTCTAGTAGCCTCGATTAGTTTATCGAGGCTAATCGTGGATCTAGAATGGCGAGTTTCTCCCAAAATCCTCACGCCAGGAAAAGTTGGCGTGAGGCTGGGGGGAACCTGCTGAGAAGGCGGCGAGAGAGGACTTAGAAATTAAAAATGTTTTCTTCCTGCATCAGACTGATGCCGGGAGTCTCCAGAGCTGATACCCATTAATATCAGCACCGGAGAGCCCCGGCATGAATCCCATGCAAAAAAAATGCATTTACAGTCAACTTCATTACCTTAGAGACTAACCGCTAAGGCAATGTAGGGGTTAACTACCAGTGCCATGTTTATTGTGGGTAGCAATGGTGGGTGAAGGTGGTATTTGGCCCTTTGTGGGTGTTTAGACCTTGCATGGGGGTTGCAGGTGGAGTTAACCCCTTCATTACCTTAGTAGTTAATTATTTTATGATTGTGTATTTTTGGCCTTCATGGTTTTTATTAGGTTGACCCTTGAGTGCTATAGTGGCTTATCATGCCCATATTATTATTATGATACACCACTCTGCCAATCAATTGGTAGAGGGTGGGTATAGAGGCCCTTGGGTGGGTGGTTAAGCCTCCCGGGTGGGTAGCGGGAGAGGGTGGGTTAACCCCTAAATTACTATAGTGGTTATTACTCACTAAGGTGAGTAAGGGGTTAGGGGTCATTAGATTGTATTTTTTCATGTACTCTTGCTGGCAAAGAAGGACGTGTACCTGGAGTATGCTGATGAGCAGTGGTCGACAAATCACCAAAAAATCTACTCGCCCAAATAAAAAAATCTACTCGCCACCTAGTCCCGCCCCATGTCCCGCCCTAGTCCCGCCCTAGTCCCGCCCGCTTTAAAAAATAAATAAATTGAATAAATTCCTAGTAAGAACAACATTCGTTTTTGACATAAGTTTATTTATTGTATTACATTATACTACAAATAGTCCTGGTTACGCGTGTGTATGTGAGTGTAAATGTCGAATTTTTAAAAAAAAAGCCAGACTAGTTCCCTGCACATTTTATCCAGTGTCTAGATGCCCCCACTTCACAATATCTAAAGCAGCAATCCCACCTGGGATCTTACCTGATCCGAAGTCCCTCAATGTCCAGGTACCTCATTCCCGCAATGTTATAAGTTGGAGGGGAGGCGTTCCCTACCTGTCTTCTGGGTTAGGGGGGATTCCGATGTCTCCCATCTGAAGCTCGAAAGTCAAATCTGGAAAAAAGCAGTATAGGTTATTTCGGTGTAGTATAGGACAGTTAAGATATATAGGGTAAATAAGATATCCAGATACAGAGAGGGGAGAGAGAAAGAGAGAGAAAGAGGGGTGGGGAGAGACAGACAGAGAGAGGGGAGAAAGACAGAGAGAGAGAGGGGGGGAGAGAGGGGAGACAGAGAGAGAGAGGTGGGAGAGAGAGAGGGGGGAGAGAGAGAGGGGGGAGAGAGAGAGGGGAGAGAGACAGAGGGGAGAGAGACAGAGGGGAGAGGAGAGAGGAGAGGGGAGAGAGAGGGGAGAGAGATGAGACAGGGGAGAGAGGGGAGAGAGATGAGACAAGGGAGACCAGAGAGAGACCAGACAGGGGAGCCCAGAGAGAGACGGGAGACGGGGGAGACCAGAGAGACAGGGAGATGGGGGAGACCAGAGAGAGGGGAGACAGGGGAGAACAGAGAGAGATAGGGTTGCTGACTGGGGGGGGAGGTGACTGACTGACTGGCGGGGTTGACTGACTGACTGGGGGGGGTAACCGACTGGGGGGGTGACTGACTGAGGGGGGTGATTGACTGACTGGTGGGGTGACAGACTGAATGGGGGGTGACAGACTGGGCTACTGGTTGGTGAGGGGGTGACCGATTGGGGGGTACCTCTGGTGTCACACACACACACACCGATACACTCCCATACACACACACATTCTCCCATACACACACACAGACACACACATTCTCCCATATATACACACACACATTCTCCCATATATACACACACAAACACACAAGCTTGCTGCATGGTCACAGCTTTGAGCATGTGGGTGGTTTTCTGGGTATGCACCTTAACCCTGGCTGTGCTCAAAGCTGTGACCATGCAGCAAGCTTAAGCCTATAGGGAACCATGTTAAAAATGGTTATTGAGGCAAAAAGTGACACTGTGTGCTCATTTGCATGTCATTTCCCAGAATCCCTTGCTGCAGTGGAAGTGCTGTATGCTGGGTGATAATGGGGAAAGGCGGGGTTGCAGACCTGCCTAAGACATGCAGATGAGCATACAGTTATATTTGCATATTTGCTTTCCTGTGGAGGGTTTTTGTCACTTTTTTTACTCACCATAACTTAACTCAGTATTATGGTTATATATATATATATATATATATATATATATATATATATATATATATATATATATATATATATATATATATATATATACTGCTGCGGCCAAGTTTATTCGAGCATTTGCCCGTTCTTGGCCGCAGCAGTAGCGAAGCAGCGGAAGAGCGCCCTCCGATCGGGGCGCTCTCCCTACCGCTGCCGGGTCTGCCGGGTCCCCCGGAACCCCCTGCCGCTGTCCCGCGATCGCGGGACACCAGGGCTCCCTCGGTGAGCCCCTGGACGCGCGTGCAGGGGGCGCACGCTCCCGAAGACGCGTGACCGCGCGTCTATGACGCGCGGCACGCCGAGGGGCGGCCACTAGCAAGCCGGGAAATCTACCGGCTTGCGGTACCGGCCACACTTTAATAAAGTGTGTCGGTAGTGTATATATATATATATATATATATATATATATATATATATATAGACGAACACAAAGAAAAAGGACTGAGCTGCGCCTCTGCAAATGGTTGTAGATGTATAGTGTGACTCACTAGGAGTAAAAACTCTGTGAATTAGGTGTATATAAACAAATTGAAATATGACAATAAAAATGAAAAAAATATAAAAATGAAAAATATATATGAAAATCAAAATGAATGATAAATCAATTATAATAGAACAAAACCTAAAACCAAGCTTACAATAAAAACCAAATATAAATACGCATACAGCAAATAAATATCTCCACAAATAGGGAAAAAAAGAGAGGTATAAAAACCAGTCCTCAAATAGTCCAATGAATCCAATAAGTTCTGGTATAGAGGGTCTCCGGCTGCTCTCAAAGTGGACAAACCACATCCACAGGGAATCTAGAAGAAAAGGGGGAAGAGAGAGCGCACACCCATAGCGTAAAATTGTAAAATTTAATGAGGGGAAGGGAGGGAGGGGAATAAGAATTGCACTTACAAAGGTACAATATAAAAAAGCATTCTGTGATATATAATCACCACCATCCGGTTTAGAACTGCAGCCTCATGGTCTGTGCAGTCCCAGGGTGACGTCCCAATCCAAAGCCAGGATAGTAGTTCTTCTCTGCATCAATGGGGGAGTCCTGTGGAGTGGTTCCAAGCTGGGAAGCCTCTGCAACAATCGCGCGGGTCAGTGAGTCCCAGCGCGCGGTGATGACGTCAGTGTCATGCGTCTGACGTAATGACGCTCCCTGACGCGTTTCGTCACACCACGGGTGACTTTCTCAAAGGGAAGTCAGGAGAGGGGAAAGGTCCGGTATTATATACCCTGTCCATGAATAAATTGACTAATTCCAAACCCCTCTCAGCTGTAGCGATGCTTGTTTCAGTGGAGACAATCGTAATGCCTGATAATATGAATGGAACTATGGAAACCAGCGGGATTAAACTTTAAGGATACAGAAATGCATACTCGTGATTAGAAACTTAAAAATAAATAATTAAAAAACAATATAGACCGCCACTTGCATAGGTTGGAGACAGATTACCTCCAACATAATGTTAACAGTTTCAATAGCCGCGTTACGATTGATATTGAAAATCACAATGACCCAAACCAGTATACAATGTATAATATGTGAGACTCAATATATCAATATAATGTATATACCTACAGTATAAAGAGGATGTTCTACCATAGCCCATATGAGAGCCAGAACTATCTAATATACGTGAGACATAAGTCTATTAGGACCTATTGCAGTAAAAACTGCAAATCAGAGGTATACAAATTACCAATAGAAAGCACAGCAGGAGAGCATGGTGATACTAACAACACTTCATAAAAAAATATATATACTATTAATATAAATCTATCCTAGGTCCCGCAATGAAGCAGACATCTAGGAGGGAGATGGTAATTGCCACGAATAAGGGGGATATCAGGAAATAAACCACTAATGGGACAATGTATAAAAATATATATATATAGTGCATAAAAAACAGTGAAGGAATGTACTAGGATACATTGAACCTTAATCGGTGTAAATGTACTAATCAATTATGTGTGCTACCACTCAAAGAATACAATTAGTACGTATTATTTAAAAATGAAATAAACTAATGGGTGTAATGACTATCTAAAGTGTATAATGGATGTGATTATAAATATATATATATGTGTTTATATATATATTGAGACAAACTGCTTACTCCGGGGCTCCGCCGTTTGTCCGGGACTGTTAGAACACGGTATTTTAGGGTAGGTTAAATGATGAGGCATCACGTGCTACTCCTTTAAACAGGCTATGCCTGGTTTATTCTGGTTTATTCAGTCCCAGGCATGAGGTATGAGACTGCCACAGTGCATACAACAGAAACACATCAAAACAAAAAGCTGCTCACCTGAGCGATAACTTAACTTAGATTTTCCCTAACTCAGGGTAGAAGTGGCTTTTCCACTTCCAACAACAAAACAAGGTACTTTTCAGTTTTAGACAAAAAAGGAACAGAATCATTTAACCTGTTTGGGGAGAGGCTTTTCCCCTCTCTGCTTCCAGCAGCCTTCCTGTCTCCAGGCTCTTGGGGAGAGGGGAGAGAAAACAGGAAATCAGTCTTACATACCTGATTTCTAATTAGCATGACAGGTGACAGAAATCAGGCAGCCGACAAACTTTGGTCTGGATCCCTCATCCCTCAGTTCCAGCGCTTGCCAAACTGTGTGATGGAGTGCATGTATTATGAGGCTGTACTCCCAGGCCAAACAGGATAGAAACTGCTCAGAATCCTGGGAGCCCTATGTATGGAATTTATTACCATCCCCTGGTTTCTGTCACATATCCTCCCCCCCAACTCAGACCTCGAGGGATGAGCGACCATGGATATTATGTAGTGCATCCTTGACAACCCGTCAGCATTGCCATGTTTGTGCCCTGACCTGTGTTCCACAGAAAATTTAAAGGGTTGTAGGCTTAGGAACCACCTGGTCACTCTAGCATTCTTTTCTCTATTTTGACACATCCAGGTAAGGGGTGCATGATCTGTGACCAACCGGAATTTTCTCCCCACAGGTAGTATTTGAGCGTCTCTACAGCCCACTTTATTGCGAGACACTCTTTCTCGACTATGGAGTAATTTTTCTCCTGGGGATTTAGTTTCCTACTTAAATAAAGGATGGGGTGCTCCTTACCTTGAGACTCCTGGGAGAGTACCGCCCCCAGCCCTATCTCAGATGCATCGGTTTGGACTACGAACTCTTTGGAGAAGTCAGGTGGGACCAACACTGGTTGGGCACAAAGAGCTTCTTTCAGGCTTCTAAAGGCCTGTTCGGTTTCGGGGGACCACTTACCATTAGCGGTCCTCTTGCTTTTGTGAGGTCGGTTAGTGGGGTTGCCTTAGTTGCAAAATTGGGAATAAACCTTCTATAGTACCCAATTAACCCCAAAAAGGCCCTTACTTGTTTTTTTGTAACTGGCCTTGGCCAATTTTGTATCACCTCTAATTTGAGTGTTTGGGGTTTGAGTAAACCTCTGCCAATAGAATACCCCAGATACTTGGCCTCCTCCAGACCAATAGTGCATTTAGCGGGGTTAGCAGTTAGTCCAGCAGGCTGAACTGCGTCGAGCACATCTTGGACCTTTGGAAGGTGGGATTGCCAATCTTCACTATGGATTACCACATCATCCAGGTAGGCGGCAGCATACCGAGCATGTGGTTTTAAAATTTTATCCATCATTCTTTGGAATGTGGCGGGAGCTCCATGTAAGCCAAAAGGCAGCACCCTATACTGAAAGAGGCCGTCTGGGGTTGAGAAGGCTGTCTTTTCTTTTGTCCTTTCTGTGAGGGGAACCTGCCAGTACCCTTTTGTTAGGTCTAGGGTTGTGAGATATCGGGCTTTGCCCAGTCTCTCTACAAGTTCATCTACCCTGGGCATAGGATAAGTATCAAATTTTGACACCGCGTTTAGTTTCCGGTAGTCATTACAAAATCTTGTTGTACCATCTGGCTTTGGGACTAAGACTATAGGGCTGTTCCACCCACTTTGGGATTCCTCAATTACGCCTAGTTTTAGCATTTTTTTAACCTCTAAACTTATAGCCTCTCTTTTGGCCTCTGGGATTCGGTACGGTTTAAGGTTAACTCGGACCCCCGGTTCAGAGACTAGGTCATGTTCAATTACGCTATTTCTACCTGGCTGAGTAGAGAAGACTTCTTTGTTTCTTCTCACTAAATTCTGAACCTCTCGTTTCTGATGAACAGACAGGGTTTCAGCTATGCAAACCTCTGGGTCAGTTTCTCGATTCTCTGACTGACCTGGGGGTACTAGGGTTAACAAGACCTCTCTATCTTTCCAGGGCTTAAGTAGGTTTATATGGTAAATTTGCTCAGGTTTCCTCCTACCTGGCTGTCTCACCTTATAATTTACTTCTCCCACTCTTTCCAAGACATCATATGGCCCATGCCACTTAGCAAGGAATTTACTCTCTACGGTGGGAACCAGAACTAGCACCCTATCGCCTGGAAAAAAAATTCTGACCCTAGCACCTTTATTATACGTATTCCTCTGTGCTTCTTGAGCTTTTTCCATGTGTTCCCTAACTATAGGTACTGTAGTACTGCAGCTATGCGGTCCTGCATCTGGGCAACATGCTCTATTACACTTCTGTAAGGGGTAACCTCGTGTTCCCAAGTATCTTTGGCTATATCCAGTAAGCCCCTTGGGTGTCGGTCATACAATAGTTCAAACGGGAGAAGCCTGTGGATGATTGGGGAACTTCCCTAATGGCAAATAACAGGTATAGTAACAAACAATCCCAGTTTATCCCATCCTTATCGACCGCCCGGCGTAACATGCTCTTTAAGGTTTTATTGAACCGTTCCACTAAACCATCTGTTTGTGGATGATAGACTGAGGTTTTGAGATGCTTGATTTTTAGGAGTTTACATAACTCTTTTGTTACTTGGGACATAAATGGTGTTCCTTGGTCAGATAAGATCTCTTTAGGAATTCTGACACGGGAAAACAGAACTATTAACTATTTTGCTATGTTTTTAGCAGAGGTGCTACGTAGGGGAACTGCCTCTGGATATCGGGTGGCATAATCTAATATTACCAATATATGCTGATATCCCCTAGCGGACTTTATTAGGGGTCCTACTAGATCCATAGCAATCCGGTCAAATGGCACCTTTATTATGGGAAGGGGTACCAATGGGCTACGGTACGCTTTGAACGGGGCGGTGATCTGACATTCTGGGCACGAGGAGTAATAATTTGTAATTTCTGCCAGAACCCCAGGCCAATAGAAGCTTCGGAGAACCTTTTCTTTTGTCTTTTCCACCCCTAGGTGTCCCCCCAATGGGTGACTATGTGCGAGGTGTAATACTACATTACGGAATGTCCGTGGTACCAACAATTGTTTAGTTGTAACTGATTTCCTTTTATCAACCCGATATACTAGGTCATTCTCTACCTCGAAGTAGGGGTAGGCAAGTGACCTATCTGGTTGGCCATGAGTACTATTCTGGTCCCGTATATTCTCCCTTGCTACTGCTAATGTGGGGTCTTCCCACTGGGCCTTCTTAAAACTCCCAGGACTGACCTCTAGGTCAGCGAGGGTCTTATCCTGTTCTGGGGTGGTAAGTGCCTGTTCAACATCTTGATTTGGGGTATTCCCTACCAAGGTAGCCATGGGGAAGGGAATTTTACAGCACTCCTCCTTTTCCCCCTTCTTATTTGGGCCCTCGTCAACCTCTATTTCTGAAAAAGGGAAAGGATTTGTTTCTTCTGTTACTTCGTTATGGTCCGCTATTGAACTCTGGGCGCTATTCTGAGAGGAAGACTACATTTTTAGAAAATGGGGAAAGTCGGTCCCTATTAACACATCATGTGCCAGTTTGGGTACAATACCCACTTTGAAATCTAAAGAACCAAACTCTGTGTAAAAAAACCCATCAACAGTGGAATATTCATGATTATCCCCATGTATACAACAAATTGCCACTCTTTGTGAACTGTTTACCTGTTTCTTCTTAATGGGCAACAGGTATTTGGACACTAGTGTGACCATGCTCCCAGAGTCAAGGAGTGCCCGAACCCTCTTACCATTAACCTTTACAAATGCCCACAGATGGTTATTCAAGGGGTCCTCTGGGCTAGGGCCCATACATTGGGACCACAGCGAATAAAGTTCAACGCTGTTGCATTGCATGGGTTCAGTATTTAGTGGGCAGACTTTCGCGGTGTGGACCCTCTCATAACAATTTACACATTTAGGTACATAGTCTGTGTCCCACTTAGAGCCTTTTTTCGGCTCCCCATGTTTGCTGTTGCCCTTAGTGTGCGAGCCATTGCTGCTGGTGCTGTGTGAAGGCGGTCATCACTCTTCAGCCCCCCTTAACCCTGTTACCCTTTTACCGTCTCTGGAAGAGTCCTGGAACCTTGGGTAGTGGGGTTGCTCCACGACTATGGGTTGCGGGTGCTCTTCTGCTGCATTGTACCTTTTTACGAGGGTCACAAGCTCGTCTGCATTGTGGGGGTCACTCTGACTGACCCAACGGCGTAGGGCAGAGGGAAGTTTCCTCAAAAACTGGTCCATGACCAACCGTTCCACGATGTGGCTTGCTGAGTTGATCTCGGGTTGTAGCCACTTCCGAGCGAGGTGGATGAGGTCATACATCTGGCTTCGGGTGGCTTTATCCATCGTGAAGGACCATGCGTGGAACCTTTGGGCACGAACAGCCGTGGTTACGCCGAGGCGGGCGAGGATCTCGAACTTCAATTTTGCATAGACGTTAGCTTCGGCTGGCTCTAGATCAAAGTAAGCCTTCTGGGATTCGCCGCTTAGGAAGGGTGCGATTAGACTGGCCCACTCAGCTTCTGGCCATCCCTCTCTCTGTGCCATGCGTTCAAACGTGAGAAGATAGGTTTCCACATCATCCGAGGGCCCCATCTTCTGAAGGTAGTGGCTTGCCCTGATCATTTTCGGGACTGGGGCTGCCTCTGCCAGTGGAAGGTTACTGATAGTCCCCCTCAGGATCTCGAGTTCCTGCTGTAAGCCCTGAGCGAGCCGTTGTTGCTCCTCTCTCAGCAAGCGGTTTGTCTCTTGCTGGTTTGCATTCGCCTCTTGCAGGGCTGCATTCGTCTGTTGCTGGTTTGCATTCGTCTGTTGCTGGTTTGCATTAGCCTCTTGCAGGGCTGCATTCGTCTGTTGCTGGTTTATTAACAGCTGTTGCTGGGTTTCATTCGCGTCTTTCTGGACAGCGACATTGCGTACCAGCGCACTCATCACGTCTTCCATCTTGTTTGGAGAGGAAAAAAACCTTTTTTTTTTCAAAGTTCTTTAACCCGCAGACCTTTTAGTGTTCTGCCCGCATTCTCCACCATATGTGACAAACAGCTTACTCCGGGGCTCCGCCGTTTGTCCGGGACTGTTAGAACACGGTCTTTTAGGGTAGGTTAAATGATGTGGCGTCATGTGCTGTTCCTTTAAACAGGCTATGCCTGGTTTATTCAGTCCCAGGCACTCAGACTGCCACAGTGCATACAACAGAAACACATCAAAACAAAAAGCTGCTCACCTGAGCGATAACTTAACTTAGATTTTCCCTAACTCAGGGTGGAAGTGGCTTTTCCACTTCCAACAACAAAACAAGGTACTTTTCAGTTTTAGACAAAAAAGGAACAGAATCATTTAACCTGTTTGGGGAGAGGCTTTTCCCCTCACTGCTTCCAGCAGCCTTCCTGTCTCCAGGCTCTTGGGGAGAGGGGAGAGAAAACAGGAAATCAGTCTTACATACCTGATTTCTAATTAGCATGACAGGTGACAGAAATCAGGCAGCCGACAAACTCTGGTCTGGATCCCTCATCCCTCAGTTACAGCTCTTGCCAAACTGTGGGATGGAGTGCATGTATTATGAAGCTGCACTCCCAGGCCAAACAGGATAGAAACTGTTCAGTATCCTGGGAGCCCTATAAATGGAAATTATTACCATCCCCTGGTTTCTGTCACAATATATATAGACACACACACACATTCTCCCATATACACACACACTCTACACACACGGGGGGGAGAGGAAAGGCCGCGACCAGCACCACCACCACGCTCTTCCCCCCGTTCCCATCTCCCACCCCACGGGCCGACACTGGGACTGGGGAAAGCGGGGACCTGAGGGGACATCCCCGCGCCCATCTCCCGTGCCAATCTCCCGCCCCACGGGCTGACACTGGGACCGGGGAAAGCGGGGACCTGAGGGGACATCCCCGTGCCCATCTCCCGCACCCATCTCCCGCCCCATGGGCTGAAACAGGGACCGGGTTGAAGCGGGGACATGAGGGGACATCCCCGCACCCATCTCCCGCCCCGCGGGCTGACACGGGGACCGGGCGGAAGCGGGGACCTGAGGGGACATCCCCGCTCCCATCTTCCACCCCGTGGGCTGACATGGGGACCAGGGGGAAGGGGGGACCTGAGGGGACATCCCCGCTCCCATCTCCCACCCCGTGGCCTGACACGGGGACTGGGGGGGGAGGGTAAGCGGGGACCTGGGGGACAGAGCACCGGTACGGCTGAGGCCAAGCCCACCGCAGCCTCCCGGCCAGGGATAGCTACCTCTGCTCTGCGGGGTGGTGTGTGCGTGTGTCCGCGTGTGTCCCTCTTCCCCCGGTACTTGGTCTGTTGCCGCTGCCTCCGCCTCATGTCATCCACTTCTCCGCCTCATGTTAGCCTCAGGAGCACTCTCCCCCCAGGCCCCGCAACACTCCTGGTGGCTCCTGTCTGGTGCCTACCCCTCACACGCTACTGTAGGATGAGGCTAAGGGGGGATGGGAGGGGGCTGACACTGCTCATGTGGTGCGCTGCTTTAGCTGCGTTGCCATTTTAAGTGCAGTTGGAGGAGGAGAATGCCAAAATGCCGCCCCTCTGAAACAACTCGCCAGGGGTAAAATGCAGTCGCCCCGGGCGTCCAGGGGACCGTATTTGTCGAAGACTGCTGATGAGGATGCCCTTCATGATGGTAGGGGTATGTAGAAAGTTTTATTTACTTTATTTACGCTGGCTGGCTAATGTTTGATTTTATAAAGGCAAATAAGCTATTATCCATATCTGGATAATAGTTATGTTTCCCATTAATGTACAGTATGTGTTGTGGGGAGTTGTTGGTGGGTAGAGGAGGTGGGTTGTAGGGTTGTTGCGTTTATTTTTGTTTCTTGGGGTAGAGGAATTGGGTGAATGGGGTAGTATCCCCAAGGGTGGGTGTTTAGGCCTTCTGGGGGGTAGCGGGACTGGTTAAGCCCTTCAATACCATAGCGGTTACCACCGCTATGATAGTGAAGTGGTTAACTCCTCCCGCAACCTTCCAGGAAGGCCTAAGCACCCACCCTGGGACTACTACCCACTTCATCCACCCCCTCTGCCCCAAAAATCAGGCTATTGGGGTTTAACCCCTTCATTGCCTTAGCGGCTAGCCGCTAAGGGAATGAAGCTGTTTTAATATAAATTTTAACACTAGTGTAGATGAGCAGGGGGTCTCCGGTGCAGAACTGCATTGATTTGAGGTCTGGGAACCCCCTGCACCCTAAGATACAGGCCCTGTTATTGTGTGCCGGTATCTCCTATGCATTTTATTCCCACGGTCACGTGACACAAGATATTTAAATGCATAGGAGATACCGGCACCTCATAACGGGGCCTGTATCTCAGGAAGCAGGGGGTCCCCAGACTTGATATCGCAGCCCAAACCACAAACCTGAATCTCATCCTGGGAGTACCCCTACAGTCCCACCCCCTCCCAACACTGCCCACAATTTTCAATTTGGCCCAGTATTTGAAGAGGAGATTAAACAAGCGCTCCTCAAACTAAAACTAAGCAGCCAATGTGGACCCGACTTACTACAATCTAGGTTCCTACGACTTGGTGCCCCAGCCATTGCCAAACAAATTGCGTCCATAGTCAACTCTATCCTGTCTGCAGGCCATATCCCTAAGACCTGGAAAACTGCCAGAGTTGTCCCAATCTTCAAAAGTGGGGACAAAAATACTGTCTCAAACTATAGGCCAATCTCACTTCTCCCAATTCTATCCAAAGTCATGGAAAAATGTGTCCACTCCCAATTAACGATTTCTATACCAAGACAAATGTCCCTAACCAATTACAATCTGGGTTTCGTCCCAAACACTCCACCGTAACTACCCTGCTAAAAGTTTGCAATGAAATCCAGTGTGGAATGGAACTGGGACAACTCACTGGTGCAGTATTCCTAGATTTTGCAAAGGCTTTTGACACAGTTGATCATGCTATCCTGCTTAACAAACTCCAGAGCTCTGGAATAGGGAAACATCGTTTAAACTGGTTTCAGTCCTACCTATCACGAAGATCCCAACATGTGTCCATCTCAGGCTCTAACTCCAACCCCCTGGATATCAACTGTGGTGTCCCGCAAGGCTCTGTTCTGGGGCCCCTACTCTTCTCAGTGTTCATTAAAGATCTTCCCACAGCTTGTAAGGAAGCCTCAATACACATGTACAGTATGCAGATGACACAATCCTATATGCACACAGCCATAGCCTCTCTGACCTTCAACACATACTTCAGTCTGACTTTTTGAGACTCGAAAACTGGATTTCCCAAAACAAACTGTTTTTAAACACTGACAAGACTGTAACAATGGTATTTGGGACAAAGACTAAATTTGTAAAGCTTCCAGTGACTGAGCTCCTGATTAGAACCAACGCTAACACCACCCTAACACCTGTCACTAGTTTTAAATACCTGGGCTTATGGTTTGACTCCAGCTTAACATTTGGGATGCACATTGATACCCTGACAACCAAGACCTATGCCAAACTAGGGGTACTTTACAGGAACAAATCCTCCCTAAGTCTCCTGGTCAGAAAGCGTATCGCACAGCAGATGCTAATGCCAATTATTGACTATGGAGACATAGTATATGGCCCGGCTCCTCAAACCCACCTTAGCAAACTTGACACCCTCTACAATTCAATTTGTCGTTTTGTTCTCCAATGCAACTACAACACACATCACTGCGAAATGCTCAAAGAACTAGATTGGTCAACACTAGAGTCTAGGTGCAAAGTTCACCTTTCCTGTCTTGACTTTAAATTCTTAATGGGCAAGCTACCCAGCTACCTGAACAAGCTCCTCACGCCTACCACTTGCAGCACTTTACACCTGAGATCAGACTCCAAAAGACTATTCATGGTCCCAAGGCTCAACAAAGTATCTGGACGTTCCTCCTTCTCCTTCCGTGCACCCCAAAACTGGAACAACCTACCAGAGACTCTCACATCCACCACCAGTTTAAGTTCTTTCAATTCTAAGGCTGTCTCACACTTTAACCTGGTCTGTAACTGTTTCATACGCTCATAATATATATTTTCTTTAACTGTGCACGCAATGTCTTGTATATAATGTATACCCTGTTCATTTATGTAACTGTACTTGTAACCATGTATTATTTGTTTTTCTCTGTGCCCAGGACATACTTGAAAATGAGAGGTAACTCTCAATGTATTACTTCCTGGTAAAATATTTTATAAATAAAATAAATAAAATAATATCAATGCGGTCCTGCTCCAGAGACCACCTGCTCATCTACACTAGTATTAAAATGTATATTAAAATCTTGCGATCGCTGGCGAGATATGCGCAGGGAGAGGCGGCTCTGTCTGTGCAGCTCTCTCTGCAGCTGGAACAAATCGCCAGGTGAGCCCTTTTGAGAGAGGTGATCATCAAGTCACCGGCTACTTGCCTGTTTTGGGAATTTTGCTATCACAGGTAATCGAGGCTTTCTAAATACCGTGATATCAACACTCAAAAAACTGGCGGCGTAAACGGCCAAGTGATTTTTTTTATGAAGCCTTATAGAATAAACCCCTTAGTGTGCGTCTCTTACAGACAGGTGCAACCAGGTAGGATTCACACAGCGCATGTCCCATTCTGGACTCCTAGCTGTGTTAATTCCGATAGGTCTTTAAGTCTTATTATTGAGACCACGAGCACACGCGAGCACAGATGAAAAAAAAACAGAGCAGAAGTGGATTTCGTGATGAAGGTGCGACCGACCCTAGGACTACATCGGTATGATTCAATGCAGCAAATGTGACCAAGGATGCTACATTGGTGAAACCAGGCAAAAACTTCAAACAGAACGAACCTTCAGAGACACACAATTACACACCATGAAGACGGACTCCATGAAATTGCACTGCAGTGGGACACAACTTCTCACCGCCAGATCATTACATAAATGTTTTTAAAATCCTCAAAGGAGTGTTTTAGAGCACTCCAGAACAGAAAACATTCAGACTCAAAATGGTAATATAATTAATACTAAAACAAGAGGACTTCATTCTGATATGGGGTTTTTAAACCACTACTATAATTTTTTGTAATATTTATCCCTCCCTTTCTGTTAATTCTACAATCAATCCCCTCTTCCCACCCCCCTGCATCCCCAACCCCCTGCACACTGCTGAGTGATGTAGGGTCTTGTGTCTCATTGTCCCTTTCATCCATTTATTGCCCTGTCTGTTTATTCCTTCTCTGCATCATCTGCCTTTGATAGCTAAATTTTTTTTTTTTTTTTTTTTTTTTACATCTGTGTTAAGCTCATGGAATCTCTGTAAATTAGTATTGCTGACCTGAGGAATAGAGGAGAACTCTTAATGAATGATTATCCTTCCGATTGGAAATTTACAGGGGGTATTTAAGTAAGTTTAAAGTATATACGAGATTACAACTCCTGACAAACATGTAGAGCTGTAACCACTGTGAGATGCTGCTGTGAGAGACATGCTCCGATAGATGCCCCTCCAGCCACAAAAGGCAAACCGGAAGTGACGGAGTCGCATCACGACGGATGCTGAGAGACCAGTGCTGGCGGTGAGATGTAGAGACTGTCTTTCTCCTTTCCCCAACAGATTTTTATCTGACATGCTATTTTAAATTTGACAAAGCAGGAGTGCTTACTTCGATGTTTCGTTTTTTATATTTATAAAACTTACATTACTATTACGCTCTACACCATTGTAACACCTCCCAACCCCCCCACCCCCCTTCCTTACGGGAGATCTGCCTGTTACGTGTGTACTGGTGCTGACCTGCTGTAGGTCAGGAAGCCTGAGTCTCCGTGATAGTAGTGGGAATAGCAACGGGACATAAACGAGACATATCGGTACTTCATCGGTGCAGCACGTCCATCCTGTAAGGTAGCTGCCGGAGGCAGATGGAATTCCCTATAGGAACCCAATTTTCCAGAAGTGGAACCGTTCATCTTTTATTTGGTGGGCGTGGACCCGCTTCCATCTCTTGCAAGAGAGATACTTCTTACACGACTATCATATAATATCTTCCCTCGCATCTATCATTACTGTCCTTCCCTGACTAAGCTCCCCAAGGGCTTGAGGCACTTGAGGCTAGTCACCACCCACTTACCACTTATGGGGTAAAGCAGATACCGCCTCACTCATTGCGGAGCAGGCTACATCCTGGAATTGTCTCGTCTAAATTTGTGTTAGGAGCTTCTTGTATACCTGGGGAGGGGTTAGCGACCCTGCCCCAAACTGGGCAGATATTAGAGGATGTCCTGGTGTCACAACATACTATGTGTGACCCCCTAACACTCCCCCAGGAATGACGCTCCCAACTGCCATCCAGCCTGCACCTGGCTGTGGCAACAATATAGCTAGTGTGCCACATCCTGGCCATGTGAAGGGATTTAACCCTGACACTGCCTGCACTTACCAGGACTTGCATGCCTGGGCCGGGAAACACATAGGCATGGGCACTAGGCTACATATGTATATAGAAAATGCGAGTATAATTCCACCAGATTACGTACACTAGCATCCTGTTAGAAACAATATTGCACCATTGTGTATTTTTATCTCTTTTCTCGCTAGCTGTGCTCACCAAGTTTTCGAAATCTAAAACCAGCAGAATTTAGGTCAAGTAAAAACGAGTAAGCATACCTTATAGGAATATTTTTCCTTTTATACTGCCGAGTATTTCTCAGGCACAAATTGCCCCTCTAAATGGGGGAATTTGAAGTTTGCCACTGTGTAGTAGTCTTATCATATTCTTATATATTACTAGAAAATGTTTTTTGCTTCAAGAATTTAGTAATTAATTCATTTTTATAATTGAGTATTTTCCTTAGCTTTGTTTTTTTATTATTTGGGTTTCGCAGGAATTAGCAGTGCTACAGTAGCTTGGTGTTCATAGCTTTTCTGTTTTTAGAAATCTCTTTCTAAGTGTATCTCCTGTTGCTTATAAAGTGTTACGCTGTGCTCACCCCAAACAGGACTGAAGATGGTGATGGAAAGACACCGACCCACAACCACGCAGTCCTGTCCAGAATGCGTAGTCCAAGTCGTACAGCGTCGTAGGGTTGGAGAGATCAGGGTAGTCAGGGTACTTGCTGTAATTCTGGGTTGGAGAGTGGAGGATGATAGATTTCCGTAGCCAAGGTCCAGGGTTCAAGACACAACTAAACAGCAGCAGTGAGCACAATGCATAAACAGGGGTTTATGCTCAGCAAGGAATGACAGACAGGAGCAGGTATATAAGTAGGAAGGATCCAATTACCTTGCTGGGGTGTGATCCGGTCCTCCAATGGCGTCACGAAGGTACTAATCTGAAACAGCCTGCAGGTCAGGCTTCCCTGGTGATTACTTTGGTTGCCGGGCAACCCGCGTGCGTGCGCGATACGCGGAGCGTTGACGTCACGTGGACGTGCGGCCGATATTCCTCCTTGTGGGAGGCGCCGGCGGCTCCCTTCAGAGCGTGCACGTACCGGCTTGGCAGTGCGCGGGCGCGTGGGTATGCCATGTGACGAGTCAGCCGGGCGGTTTCCGGCCGTAGTTGCAGCGGATGTTACAGTATCCCCCCCTTGAGGGGAGACCTCCGGGCGACCCATGGATGGTTTATCAGGGTGCCTACGGTGGAAGACATGAATGAGACGGTTAGCATGTACCTGACGATGAGGAATCCACTCTCTCTCCTCCGGGCCATAGCCCTTCCAGTGTACGAGATATTGCAATCCTCTTCTGGACATTCTGGAGTTGAGGATGGTCTGTACCTCGTATTCTTGTTGACCCTCTACCAGTATGGTTTGTGGAGGTTTAGGTTGTCCTTTGGAGGATGAGTCTTGTAGACAGGGTTTCAGAAGGGAGGAGTGAAAGACGGAGGGAATCCTCATATTCTTAGGCAGTTCTAGCCGGTAGGCTACTGGATTGATCCTTTAAGTGATGCGGAAAGGTCCGATAAAGCGCGGTGCCAGTTTGGGTTAGGTAACCTTTAAACGAATGATAACCAGACCCTTTGTCCTACAGAGTACCCTGGGACCTCTCTACGGTGACGGTCCGCTTGTCTCTTCTGTAGTTTACCAGCGTGCTGTAGGATGGATCTTCTGCCATAAATCTTGTAAGTGGAGGATCTTGTCCTCTGCGGCCGGGACTCCAGACTTCGAGATAAGAGAAAGGAGTACAAAAGGGTGGAAGCCATAGTTGACCATGAACGGCGACTGTTGGGACGATTCATTCCGAAGATTATTATGGGAGAATTCTGCCCACGGGAGAAGTTCCGCCCAGTCGTCTTGAGTATCGGCAACAAAACACCTTAAAAATTGTTCAAGAGACTGATTGGTGCGTTCCGTTTGCCCATTGGTCTGGGGGTGATAGCCTGACGAAAAGTGCAGTGTGACGTCCAGACTCTTACAAAATGCCCTCCAGAACCGGGAGATGAATTGGGATCCTCTGTCAGATACTATGACCTGGGGGGTCCCATGTAACCTGAAGATCTCTCTGATGAAAACGTCGGACAACATAGGGGCGGTGGGTAGACCCTTCATCGGGATGAAGTGTGCCTGTTTAGAAAACCTGTCCACCACTACAAGTATGGTATCCATGCCTCTAGATTTAGGCAACTCAATGATAAAGTCCATAGATATGTGTGTCCATAGACGTTCCGGGATGGGTAAAGGTTGAAGGAAACCCGCAGGTCTGTTGCATGGAGTTTTGTTCCGTGCACAAGTAGAGCATGTAGCTACAAAAGCTTGTATGTCTCTCCGCATGTTGGGCCCCCAGAATGTGCATTCAATGAACTCTGTAGTTCTCTTGGTGCCAGGATGACCAGCTGTCTTGGACGAATGCCCCCACTCCATGACTCTCCTCTTGTATAGAAGGGGGGTGAACAAACGATCCTCCGGAACCTTGAGTCCTGCTGGGATTTTGTTCTGAGCCTTGGTAATATCAGCCAATGCACTGAAAGTTTTGGCTGCCACAATGCAAGTGGATGGGAGAATGGTCTCCTGCTGTTCCACCTTTTTATCCTCTACCAGGAACTGTCGAGACAAGGCGTTGGCTTTTAAGTTCTTAGAACCTGGGATATAGGAGATAAGGAAGTTGAACCGTGTAAAGAATAAGGACCATCTTGCCTGGCGAGACCCGAGTCGCCGTGCTCCCTCAATGTATAGTAGGTTTTTATGGTCTGTTAATATCGTGACTGGCGTCTCCGTGCCCTCCAGTAAGTGTCTACACTCTTCTAAGGCCAATTTGATCGCGAGGAACTCACGGTTACCTACGTCATAATTCCTTTGGGTCGAAGGAATTTTTTTTAAAGAAATACACACAGGGGTGAAGTGGAGCTTGAGGATTCTTTCTCTGGGAGAGTATAGCACCTGCTCCTACATCAGAGGCGTCAACCTCTAAAGAAAAAGGTAATGTAAGGTCTGGGTGTATCAAGATGGGTGCTGAGGCGAATGCCGTCTTTATCCTCTCGAAGGCCTGGAGGGCTTCGTTAGACCAATTCGTAGGGTCAGCTCCCTTCTGGGTGAGCACCGTGATGGGTGCTACTACCGATGAGAATCCCTGAATGAACATCCGGTAATAGTTGGCGAAGCCGAGGAACCTTTGGATAGCCTTGAGGGAGAGAGGACGGGGCCATTCGAGTACAGCTTTGACCTTGGTAGGGTCCATAGCGAGACCGGTGGTGTCAGGAAGGTACTAATCTGAAACAGCCTGCAGGTCAGGCTTCCCTTGTGATTACTTTGGTTGCCGGGCAACCCACGCGCGTGTGCGATGCGCGGCGCGGAGCGCTGATGTCACGCGGACGTGCGGCCAAGATTTCTCCCTGTGGGAAGCGCCGGCGGCTCCCTTCAGAGCGTGCGCGTACCAGCTTGGCAGTGCGCCGGCGTGTGGGTATGCTGTGTGACGCGTCAGCCGGGCGGTTTCCGGCAGTAGTTGCGGCGGATGTTACATAAAGTAATCCTACAGTACATCTCACACACAAACATTCAAAATCTCCCAACGTTCTCTTCCTTAGAGGTCTTGCTGGTCAGTTTCTATGTCCATATACTGTTTGCTAAGAGATATTCTTGATTCGGCTGTTCTTGCATCTCAGCTCTTTTCTTAGACTCTAAATATTGCTAATTCTTTGTCACTTATCATTAGATCGTAGCTTTTGGATATTAACGCATTCCTCAGCAGTAACACACAGACTGAATTGTATGTTCACAAGTCCATATTCTGAGGGGCGATGGATAAGATCTTACAATAATTTCTAAGTAAACACATATTTAACTTTGCTGTGTTGTTCATAATGATAGTATGTTTAATAGAGTAGTTCAGGGGTGTGCAAACTGGGGTGCACACATTTTTTAGAGGGGGGCGGTGCTTACAGAGGACCTGCGCTCTTCCCCGCAACATTTAAATTAAATGCTGGGGGAGTGCGCAAGGCCTCTGCAAGTCCCTTACCTTGTCTCTGGTGATTTCTGGCGTCGTCGTGATATCAGAAAACGCCGGAGAAAAGGTGGGGGGGGCTATGAGCGGGGGGGGGGGGGGAGAGCAGAGAGGCAAAAATGTTTGCTCACCCCTGGAGTTGTTTAATAATAAGTGACTTAAACCATTTAGATTAAATAGACATAGATGAGAATTGTGAAGTCTTTTTGGAAAGTGTATACTAGACAAGTTTTGTACACATTGTACATTGAAGTTTCAGGTTAGGTTTTCTGTCCTAGGTTTACCCTTCTCAGCTTGTAACTGGTCTTTAAATGATCAGCTTCCCTAATGACGTTCCTGGTACTGCACAGGTCCTGGCACACCACAGTCCTTGGTTCCGTACTAGGTACAGTACATAAACATATTAATCCTAGTTTTCTAGGGCCTGACCCAGCTGGCTGCTCCATCTGAACGGTAGACCGAATCAAAACACCAGTGAAGCCGTTGCGAATATTTGAGTTGAAACAATTTTTTTGCAGATCAAAGAAGGGTGAAATTAACAGAGTTCAATAACGTGCAAAACGTTTGCTAATCTCTAATAGGCACACTACTAACCCATTTGTCACTTCATCCCATAGAAGCATTAACTGCCAGGTTCCCCTGCTTCAAACTCAGTGCCAGAGTCAGTGTCGTTACACACTGAGCCACTTATAGGAATATGCTTGTAAAGGTATCAAAGGTCATCACAGTTTGACAGCATGTGAATGCTTACCTTTAATATAAATAAATAAAAAAAGCATAGAAATATATTTATTTCATGAAAGAACATTCAGAACGTTTTGCAGGACATTTTTTTTCTAAAGTTGGTGCAAAAGCAGTTTACTGAATATGGCAAAAGGATTTTTGAATGCTTACTAAAAAATAACACTTATTGTAGTCCTATGAATAGGCTCGTAATCCATTGTTTCTCATTTAATCCTCGGGCCGACGGATTATCTTCCAATAAAGGATCCAATCTAAAACTCTGATAGCTTCAGGGCTGTACAGGCAGGATCTGATCAAATTAATTTCAGAAAGTTTTTGTTCTTACATACAAGTTAATTAAGGCACCAAAATAAAGAACACTAATTAAAACAATACCATTAACGTATTTTCTCTTTTATTGCATTACTGGCTGTTGCAAGTCCTTCCATCTGCAAACTGCATAATAATAGAAATGTATTTGCATCAGCTTAATAATACGGCAAGAAAATGTGGCAATCTTTAAATATTACTGTGCTGCATACAAAATAAATGATCATACAGCTTTCTCGTTATTATTATAATTATTGCAATAGATCAAACGCAGGACCTGTACTTTAGGTTACTTTTATAAAGCATGCCAAGGGTTTTCGACTAATATTCCATCTAAATCTTGTGGATTGCAAAGCATGTTCACTAAAATATGAGAAAGTACTGTTTCATGTAGATATGCATCCAATCATAAGGTCTTACTCATTTTAATACTCTACTCATAATATGTGAGCAAAAGTATAAAGTGTATATTTCATTTTGAACAACATACTGAGAACATTTTGTTATTTGGAAAGTATGCTGAGATCTCAAAATGGCTCACATTTACTAAGCAGTCGTAGTAGATGACTGTCTTCGTCTTGAAGTCAGTAGGATGTAAGGAGTCTTCCAGCACTAGAAGGTGCCTCAGGGCAGAAGGATCCTTGGTAAACATGGCACAATATCCTATATTAAATGAACTACATTTTTGCACAATTCTTTCAATTGATAATAAATGTACAGAAACAATAGAATTTTTTTTTTTACGAGACAAAATGTGCATAAATATGGGCACCTTCAATGGCCATAGTCATCTGTGTATAGAACCTCCCAAATTTTAGTAGGGAGGGAATTGACCAGAGAGATGATTAGCCCTTTGGTTATTTAAGGTTTAAAAAGTGGGGGATATATAGGTGGAGGGGAGAGCAAGGCTGTAGTACCTACAACTTGGTGGATAGATTTTTCCTCCCAGTCCTTCTTTGAGGTGCTCTAATCATAATCTTTGTCACTGCGATGGAAAAGGATGTTCAGAGGCATTTACTGAAAAGTAGTGAGTGGCTCAAGGAACAGTGGACACGTAGGGGGTGGAGGGGTCGCTGATGGTACTGTATAATGGGGCATGTCTGGCCATGGGCAGCAGACATGCTTAACCCTAGTGGGGTTCATGGGCATCAGGACAGCAGGACGGTTTATATCTGGACACAGATGAGACATGATATGAGATATGAGATCATGGGCTCAATGAAAGGGAGCTTTATGGTGGAGATTCAGGAACCTCCTGTATGTATATGAGTAATCAAAGCTTCTGCCATTTTTCCTAAGAATTGGTGTTACAATAGTTATTGTGGAAGGATTAGTGAGGCTCTTATGATCTATCCTTAAGACAGGAGAGGCTCTTATGATCTATCCATAAGCTCAAGCGAAAGAAGAGACTGTTGGAACCATTAAATAGCGAAACACATTTTCTGACGTCAAAGTTATCTTCCTAATATTTCTGCAAGTTCTCCTGATATACAAGTATATTGTAGACTATTTAGGGTATGGTTTCGCACTGTGTACCTGGTTTAAAATGCTTATTGTTTCATCATTTTGTTGCATTTACTGTATTGTGGCTGTGACGCTCTAGGTACATACAGTAAATTACGCAATACAAATCTATTTATTTATAAAATGTTTTACCAGGAAGTGATACATTGAGAGTTACCTCTCGTTTTCAAGTATGTCCTGGGCATAGAGTTAAGATGACAAATACAACATGGTTACAAATACATAGTTACATAAGTGAACATGGTATACATTATTACATTGCATGCACAGTTAGAGATCATATACAGTATATTATAGGCGTGTGTAACAGCTACAGACCAGATTAAAATGTGAGACAGCTTTAGTTTTGAAAGAACTTAGACTGGTGACGGCAGTGAGAGTCTCCGGTAGAATGCTCCAGTTTTGGGGTTCACGGTAAGAGGAGGACCGGACAAATACTTTGCTGAACCTTGGGACCATGAACAGTCTTTTGGAGTCAGATCTCAGATGATAGGTGCTGCATGTGGTAGGGGTGTGGAGCTTGTTCAGATACATGGGTAGCTTGCCCAGAAAGTATTTGAAGGCAAGACAGGAAAGATGAACTTTGCGCCTAGACTCAAGTGATGACAAATCTAGTTCTTTGAGCATTGCGCAGTGATATGTGTTGTAGTTGCATTGGAGAACAAAACGGCATATTGAATTGTGGAGGGTTTCAAGTTTGCTAAGGTGGGTTTGAGGTGCCGAGCCGTATACATATGTGTATGTACATCAATCCTGATTGATTTTCCAGTAGAGCTTTGGAACATTAAGAGCTCAGTATGGTGTTTGCAACATCAGACTTTTAAAACATCTTGTAGTCTGCCAGCTCTGCTACAGTATTCTTAATTCCTTATTAAGACTTTTGTCTCAGACTGGTCACATTACTTAACTGTGATGTGCAGTTTTCAGTGGTTCCCATTCCTACCATCACAAATTGTATGATGGAAATGACTGTTTGAAAGATAGTCTACACCATGAAATCTACTCAGCACTATGGTTACATTAAATATGAAAAGGATGCACTGCTAGTCTGTCATAAGAATGCTAATAAATAGCCTATTGAAACACAGTCATGTTCTAAGTAAGCTACATTATGACAATTTAGTAGTCAGGAAGTCTTTGATCATCTATGCTGACGGATATATAATGAATATCTGCCTTTAAAGTGTAGAACATTATTTATATAATGTTACTTAGTTTAATGAAACATGCAGGGATGATGATAAGACTATAAATAGTTAATAAAGCTTTCATTTCATGTTATTACAAAGTGATAATATACATTCATTGCAATGCGTACATCTATTTCCCACACAGAAAATAATTGTTTTGTTTGATCTGTTATCTTATTAGCAAGGTTCAAAAAAAGTTAATTAGGTAAAAAAAAAATATTATCGTTCAGTCACATCAAAACCTGTGCTAATGAATTGTACTGAAACTGAATTAAGGAAAAATAACTGTAATGTATTGTCTACTGTATGTAGAATATCTGGTTGTGAAACAAATGATTGTACATTTTTGTCAGGCTCTATCTTTCTCTACCAAGTTTCTCTTATTTTCTCAGCTTTGAGTGCTGCCTGTACTAAGGTACAGTATGGTTTAGTGACATTAAATATTTACCATTCTAATATTTTCCATACGAATCAACACACAATCAACACTATTTTAACAGTTAATGGAAAAAAAATATAGACTGCGGAAGTTGATAACTAAAGATTAAATAGTTAACATGCATTTATAGCCGATAAGCGTGAGTGAGAAGGGTTAATACATGGACATACAGTAAGAGATACCTAATACATTACAATATTGCTCCGCACTGCAACGCTAACAAGCAATACAGAATGAAATTAGTACTTCTGCTGCCAGACCCTTTTAAATGTTATAAATATGTTTTTAGATGATTCATTTTACTATATATAATGGTGCTTCCCCCACCCGTGGGAGATTTCTCCATTACTACGGTGTATGGTGCAAGCTCCTCACCCCTACCACATGCAGCACCTATCACCTGAGATCAGACTTCAAAAGACTGTTCATGGTCCCAAGGCTCAACAAAGTATCCGGAGGTTCCTCCTTCTCCTACCGTGCACCCCAAAACTGGAACAACCTACCAGAGACTCTCACATCCACCACCAGTTTAAATTCTTTCAAATCTAAGGCTGTCTCACATTTTAATCTGGTCTGTAACTGTTTCATATGCCCATAATATATATTTTCTTTAACTGTGCATGCAATGTCTTGTATATAATGTATACCCTGTTCATTTATGTAACTGTATTTGTAACCATGTATTATTTGTCTTAACTCTGTGCCCAGGACATACTTGAAAACGAGAGGTAACTCTCAATGTATCACTTCCTGGTAAAATATTTTATAAATAAATAAATATACCTGCTGGCAACAGGAGGGCTGAGTCATCCGCCGGTGGTAGTGGGGACACAGGACCAGGCTTCTGGGGTTGATACCCCACATATCTCTTTAGCAGTGCAGTGCCTCCATCTGCCATAGGCTCCAGGAACTGAAGGTGATCTCCCATGGAAGAACTATTACCTCTCCCCCCAGTAAGGTCACGCACCAGGCAGAAGGTATATAACAACAGGAACGGTTTATTGTCTTCTATACAGCACAGTTACACGACAGTCTTCTGACCGATGCAGTACTCTCAGCTCTCACTGAAGGATGGTCCCTGGACCGTCACTACAGGCCAAGGGCACCCGCTGCCGTCCTAGCTCTTCCCCACCTCCCTAGCAGAGGCAGAGGTATGGTCCACACTCATTCTTTGACGGGGTGAAGAGCACAAGGGAAGGCCCCAATTACAGGCTCCCTGTTATGTGACCTGCCGTCCTCAGTGGAGGAAGGACACTACTACTTTTAGGGCAGTACTGACTTAAGTACAGCCAGGAGGAGGGCACCAGATCTGGCTCATGATTGGTCATGCCCAGGCCTGATGTCACAGCCACCCATTGTCACTCAAGTGCAGCTCCAAGGAGGGGAAAAACCCTATAGCAACTACTGGCAACCTGATTGTACCACGGTTTACTGCCAGCCCAAGAGCAGAATAGTAGCCACCAGGTGACTTGGCTACACTCTCCCTCTGGTGGAATCCCAACGACCCCGCTTGGGTCCAAAAGTTTCAAATAGCATCGTCGAATGAACCTGAACATAAAAAGATAACACTTCATATAATTGATATCACATTATTATGCATGATATGTACTGTATTCACATAGAATGAATAACAGTTTTATTTGAATATACATCCACAAAATGGCTGCCATACTGGAACATAGGTTCCTCCCAACATGGAGAACCTTGTTATACTAGTGTTCCGGTACCAATGGCTAACTAATGCTCTATACAACCGGACACTGTCACTGAAAATACACTCTTAGGGTGGTCTGTGCACAGCATGATCCACTGGATCTAAAGCGCGAGCATAGCAATATTCCTGGTAATATACTGGGCACCCACACCCAGGTATTATCTTAGGCATGGACACACTTGATCCCGGGGAACTATACCCAGATGACCCACAAGAGAACATCCCGGGACTACCATTCCCTTCCCCTTCGTTATACCAATTTTCATCGGAGCCCTCAGAATCCCAATTCTACGGGGAATTTTCTGGATCCCAATTAGACTGGTACTCCACCATAATATCATTGTCCCAGGGCGGTTTAGGCATAGGGCTATGGCCATTCCTGTAGGTTGTATTACAGTATGCCTAACCTGAACTCCGCTTCTCTTTTCCTCATTTCTCTGGCGGCCTCCATAAAGGGCACATATCCCCTGAATCTAGGGTGCCACAATGGTAAGGACCCGACTGGCTCTAATATAGCAGACCCTGTATTGGATGTTGTGCTTGAGAACCCTGAAACATCAGATGTGACAGACATGGCAAAATGACTAACCACACTGTTGACGCTCCACACATCAACTTCTATACATTTGTCATCTAGTAACATTTCATTCCCATAGGATCAGTCCTTTCAATCCGAAGAGGGAACAAGAGTCTTAGAGGCCTGCAGGCTCCACTTTTTACAGTACGGTTCTCGTGCGGCCCGTCAGCTTCCCCAGGCGGTACCTCACCCTGAGACATTCAGGTAGAAGGGGTACTCTAGTTAGAAGTCCCGGCAAAAGAAGGGTGGCAAGAGACCTGGAGACCTGCCATACTGGTCGAAGGTAAAGGTGCTTTGAAATTGTCAAAGTCCCGGTCAATATCTTGTGGGTCTATATTACCTGGATCCGACACTAATGTGATTTCCACCACGTGAGGCGTAGGACTGACGTGGGTCTATGGGCCCGCAAACAGTCCAGGCACTGTGCCGAAAAGCAGGGGTCGGGACATCCGGGCACACCGGAAGTCGGTCGTACTTTTTCTGCAAATTTCTGTTGAGCCTTACGCTCATACATAGACTGGATAAAGGCAAGTCTCTTTAAACGAGTGAGAGAGGTACTCACCGGAGCGGGAATCGGAGTCATCTTATCCGCCCCAGCGGTGGCTAACAGTTCAGCATCATTTCCAGCAAGTTCGGGATCCTTGAGCATATTCAGATCCTGCAACGGAAAGGTGTTGACATCCTGTCATGGCATAGAGTTGGGATCGTTATCTTTGTCCGCTTCAGCCACATGGTCGTTGGCACCGGAAGATATCTCCATTGGTACTCGAGATTCGCTGGATAGGCCTCTGGACAACTCCACGAAAGGTAGGCTCATCCGCCTCTCAGGTCTCACCATCACGGTCATCGGTAACGGGCTCCGCTGTCGTGCAGAGTTGTTGGCACCATTCAGTCCATCTTCAATCTCGGTCGGCATAATCGACAGTGGCCAAAACACCACTGAAGATCGACAGCTTCTGGTAGAGTAGGAAGAGGGCAGGGACAGATCTGCAGGGGAAAGGCACCGGATCATTTTCGTATCACAATGGCAATAGGTAAGGCCTCTCCAGGCTCCTGCACCTCAGGGAACCATGGTGCCTCCTCGCCCCAAGCAGTCACCTTACCCAACATCTTGTGGGCTGGCTCCGGTTCACCGACCATCTTTATTTCCTCTGCGGGGACCAGGTCTGGTTCTGTCTTAGCCTGCTCTATGTCATCGGAATACTCGAATCCCCTTGGGCCTCATCTTGGGCGCGTAGGCCCTCCGAAGCCTCCATACTTCAAGTAGATTGTTGCTTGTTAGCAGCAGGATCGACCACCCAGGTATTGGGGTCAGTCGCATCCTTCTCTGTGAATTCGTTAGGCCGCAGCAGCATGGGCTTCAGGAAACGTGCTCTGCAGCGGGCACACTGTGCTCCCCAGACTAGTTTGCCGCCTGGAAAGTCGCACTTGGGACAGAGGCATCAAAAGTACATCTTCCCTTCCACTGTTGCCACCACGAGTCCTCCTGGTAGTTTGTAGTGGTCGAAGTCCATATCACCAGATATATTCAGTATTTTCTGTACACACAGACACAAGAGCAAAGGGTAACTTACTCCTTTCACTCGCCAGGCTCCAAAGAATTGAGGGTGTGGTCCGCTGTATCCAGTAACTCGCTTATTCTCCAAAGTTTTTAGGCATTGGCTGATGGCGTGTCCCCCCCTTCTTGTGGAGATTAGAGGAGGGGAACCCGATGACATAGACGGGCGTGACTCTGACTCTTGGCTGAGCCAGTCACATCGCTTGGGTAGGGTTCTGTCTTTCACACCCGACCCTTGCAGGACTGCAAAAAGTTCACGTACAGCCTGTTTGCAAGCAGTACATGAACTCTCCAGCCTTGACGGGAGACACCATTTTAGCTCATGTAACTCATGTGGCGCATTCCCGGGCAAGGAAACCTCCATTGTGGGCACAATTCCTTCACAGACCACGCTGTGACTGCGATTCTGACAGGAATCCGTTCCTCGTGGGTCCACCCAGCACTTAGATTAGTAGTCTACCAAGAGTAGGTTGTACCCCAGGCTAGCAAAGCTCCATTTCGATATTCTGTACACGATTTCAGTCCATTACAAGCACTCTGTGGTTCCATGATCTGGCTACTGGCTAGAAGACTCTGGGTTCTTCCCTTTTTGTACCTTTACGCCACCCCGATGGCTGCCGGCATCACGGACCCTCTTCTGGGCAATTTAGAACAGCAATAGCCTTCTTTTCTCCCGACCATTCACCCGATAGGGCAGTCTAGGTCATTCTTTGCAAGGATATGAGGGTACGAGATGCACCATCCCCCTGACTACACCTTGGTTCCCTCCTTCTTTCAGCACTTGTTCTGGAAGTGTACCTTGTTATTTCCACGGTGTATGGTGCATACACCTGCTGGCAACAGGAGGGCTGAGTCGGCCACTAGTTGTAGTGGGGACACAGGACCAGGCTTCTGGGGTTCATACCCCACATATCTCTTTAGCAGTGCAGCTCTTCCATCTGCCGTAGGCTCCAGGAACTTAAGGTGATCTCCACGGTGGAACTATTACCTCTCCCCCCAGTAAGGTCATGCACTAGGCAGGAGGTATATAAGAACAGGAACGGTTTATTGTCTTCTGTACAGCACAGTTACACGGCAGGCTTCTGCCCAATTCAGTACTCTCAGCTCTCACTGAAGGATGGTCCCTGGACCATCACTAATGCTAATAATAATAATAATAATAATAATAATAGCATGTTCTTGTATAGCACTGCTAGTTTTTACGTAGCGATTTACAGAGACATTTGCAGGCACAAGTTCCTGCCCCGTGGAGCTTACAATACATGTTTTTTTGATGCCTGAGACACAGGGAAATAAAGTGACTTGCCCAAGGTAACAAGGAGCCGACACCGGAACTTGAAGCAGGCTCCCCTGCTTCAAACTCTCAGTGCCATTCAGTATCTTTACAAATTGAGCCACTCCCTCTCTCAAGAAAAGGGCACCCGCAGCCATCCTAGCTCTTACCCACCTCCCTACCAGAGGCAAAGGTATGGTCCACACACACTCTTCACTAGACGGACGAGCACAAGGGAAGGCTCCAATCTCAGGCTCCCTGTTGTGTGACCTGCCTTTCTCAGTGGGGGAAGGACAATACTAAATTTATGGTGGTACTGCCCTTAAGTACAGCCAAGAGGAGGGCACCATGATTGGTCATGCCAGGCATGATGTCACTGCCACCAGTTGTCACTCAAGTGCAGCTCCAAGGAGGGGGAAAACCCCATTGCAATTACTGGCAACCTGATTGTGCCAGGGTTTACTGCCAGCCCAAGGGCAGAATAGTATCCATCAGGTAACCTGGCTATAGACTGTATGTGAAAGATGACCTATGTAATGTATTATGAGATGTTTAGATATTAGCACTTTAATTGGAAAACATGGTACACTGAGCTGATTTTATGTGGATGCAAATTCCGTGACTAGAAACATTGGAATATCTAATCCCAAATTCAATAATGTTCTGCGGACGTTTTCATCAATAAGCGTACTGCTTGATGAGCAAATGTATTTGACTGTAACTAAAATCCACAACATTTTCTGCTATTGGCCCATGAATGATAAACAATGCCAACATTTCTGTATATCAAAAAACAGATGCCATCATGTAGATGTGAAAATTTATATAGACATTAATGGATTAGACTAAAAAAAAAAAAAACATGCTTATGTATTATATTATAGGCAATAGCCCTCGAAAACATTCAGAAAACAAACTTTGTGATTGCATTAGCCTTTTGGCATTCCTAAATTATCTTTCTCCACAGCAGCAGTCACTACCTTGCTGTCTCCTTCACCAGTTAACACCGAGTATCACAAATAAAATAATCAAACAATTCACTGGGTTTACTTTCTCTGTTTTGTTTCTTATTTATTTTGCTATGCGCTATTTTACAAAACTTAAATGGAACGTACAGTAAACCTATGATGGGAGGGCACAAAAAAAAATAGAAACAAATATTGTCTCTAAACTTACTGACTGATATATACAGTATGGTAAAAATGCATGGGACCTACAAGTCCCATTCACTTGCATTGGGATAAGGGAATCATTGTCAAGAAAATGGTAAAATGTTTAGCTAAAAATTCAGAGGATCCCCCCTTAAATAGGTGAGTTTTCTGCCATAATAATACCCTTTAGAACAGTGCATTAACTGGCTACCCCTGCCACAGATGGGTTATACCTTTAGCCTTTAACTCCTCAAGTCTGAGGTGTTGGAAATGAGCAAAAGGTTGAGCCATTTATACATAACATGAACTATATATCTTGAATATACAGTACACTATAATGCACTTAAAGGCTTAGGCCGGCAATCTGAGGCCCCACCCCCTTGCCGGTTAAATAAGAGAATTTGTTAATGTTGCCGTGGAAGTACTTTATTTATAGTTTAACATAAAGCAACAAAAACTGGCCTACAGACCCAGTGTGAAAGCCCATCTGGGGTGGAGTTCTTAGCCTGCTAGCTATATAGCTAGGTTCCCTACCCCCACCTACTGTAGGATGACTTCACCGAAAATCGCCTGAAGCTGCTTAGGCTCAACTGTACAGCTGGCACATACTGTAGCATCCACTATTTAGTATTTTGGGGTCGAAAAAATGCAAAATTGAAGAACATTTTTTTGTAAAGTGTTGCAAAGCATTTGAAGACATTCACACGTATCTAGACATTTTGCCATTTGCTTTATTATCTTGATATTTTCTGCTTTTATGCGTTATTACAAGAATTTTAAATTTTTAGGTCTAAACTAGGACCATGAAAAACAAAGCCCTAACAGCAATATTTAATTTTACAAAAGATCTCCTACATATGTCTCACCACACGCATTTCATCAGTAAAATCATGCAAACTCATGCTGAACAAAAGTATGCAATTAACTTGCATAGCTGTTCCTGCACAAAGGTGAACCAGTATCAATGCTGTTTATTCAAATTAGAATTTTACACTGCTACTAATTTATGTACGATTTCATTTTAAATGCTTGTGAAACCTTTCTGAGACACGAAGACAGGCAGATGAAAAGAAAGATCGCATACTTAAATATTGTAAATGTTTTAAATTGTGTAGGTTTATGATGTACAGGCATACCCCGCATTAACGTACGCAATGGTACCGGAGCTTGTATGTAAAGCGAAAATGTACTTAAAGTGAAGCACTCCTTTTTTTCACTTATCGATGCATGTACTGTACTGCAATCGTTATATACGTGCATAACTGATGTAAATAACGCATTTGTAACAGGCTTTATAGTCTCCCCGCTTGCGCACAGCTTTGGTATAGGTAGGGAGCTGGTATTGCTGTTCAGGACGTGCTGACAGTCGCATGCGCGAGCTGCCATTTGCCTATTGGGCGATATGTCCTTACTCGCGAGTGTCCTTAAAGTGAGTGTCCTTAAACCGGGGTATGCCTGTACTGTATATTTTCACATCCCATACCTTATTTCACTGAACGTATACAGTACACTACCGACACACTTTATTAAAGTGTGGCCGGTACCGCAAGCCGGGAGATTTCCCGGCTTGCTAGTGGCCGCCCCTCGGCGTGCCGCGCGTCATAGACGCGCGGTCACGCGTCTTCGGGAGCCTGCGCCCCCTGCACGCGCGTCCAGGGCTCCCCGAGGGAGCCCTGGTGTCCCGCGATCGCGGGACGGCGGCAGGGGTTCCGGGGGACCCGGCGGACCCGGCAGCGGTAGGGAGAGCGCCCCGATCGGAGGGCGCTCTTCCGCTGCTTCGGCGCGCGCCCGTCACCCTCGGGCGCGCGCCAGGCTACTGCTGCGGCCAAGAACGGGCAAATGCTCGAATAAACTTGGCCGCAGCAGTATATATACAGGATGTCAACCTTTGAATTTTGTTTGTGTCTACTTGCAAAATCTAAAGATATGAGGTACCTGGCTTTTAGCTTCAGGGGCAACATGACAGCGGGAACATTGAATCCCTGGAGGGGATAGGTCAAATGGGGAATGTGGGGTATTTTAGAGGAATATTGGTATAGTTGAATTTAGTTAGGAAGGGGTTACAGTATGATACTTGATAAAAAAGGTTTATGAAAAGGGATAATTGGGTTTGTGTGGGATGAGAGGGGTTAATGAGAGAAAAGAAGTGGGATAGAAGAAATTTTATTAAAATTAAAGTAACGGGTATGTGGCTGGAAGAACAGTACAAAGAAGGTCTATTTCAGCTGGAAATCAGGGGCAGAATGTTTGTAGTTCTGTGGCAGATGTCTGGGTAGAAAGTGTTCAATAGTTAATGATTGGTGGTAGTTGTTGGAGTAAGGGAGCACAGTGATATGTTGGAGGATGCAAGGGCTGAAATATCACAGGTGAAAATTGTGGAGATAGTGGCTGTGGGACCTGCCATAGATGAGTAGCTGGTCCGGCTTGGTTCCCCTTTACTTCTGGTGTGGATGCAGGGGAGGTTGCTGCCAGGCTGCGGGCGGCCAGGGCCGCCGGAGCTCCACGGCGGCCATATTGGAATGTGAGTGCATGCACATTGCGAGCTTCGTGCATGCGCAGATAGGTAGAGTGCGGCAGCCCTTACCAAAGGCTCCACCCGGAACTACAAGTTCGAGCAGCCCCATTGGCTGCTCCACATGTGAGGCAAAGCAGCCAATAGGGCTCCAGGAAGAACGGCACTACGTAAACGATACATTTGGCACGCAGGACACCACGTTTCAGTGGGGATCCGGAGGCAAAAGAGAGAGGAGAGAGAGCTGTGCTTTCGGGGCCAAGCTCTGAAAAGGGAACGTGGCGTCGCGACTGGAACAACAAGCTGAAAAGAGTACCAGGACATTTGGTACTCGCTCCCGGTCTGTCAGGATCGCCGCCAGGCTCCGCCCCCAGCACGCGTAACACGGCTGTACCTCTGGCATTCACAGACCGCTATCTCTGCGCATGCATGTGCGCAATGCTTCATCCGCGGAGGCGCGCTCCCACAGTATCACCACGGCACACACTCTCTCTGGCGGCACACTCACTCTGCGCCGCGCTCCTCGTATGTGCGCAAGCCGCGCGGCAGCAAACACTAGCAACATCATCTGTGTTTCACCTGCAGCCAATCCTGCACTACCCTATCGGCTGGTGGGTTATGTGTGAGGTCATCATCTGCTGGTTCCTGATTGGTGCTTTCCCCTTTAAATGCCTTCCTGTTTCACTTTCACTTTGCTGAACATAAACTCTGTTGTGCTGGGCTCGCTTCTTCCTGGATCTTGTCTGTTCCTGTGCCTTGCCTGACTCGTGTTGTGACCCCTGCTCGTACCTGGACCTGTTCTTTTCACATAATAACCTTAGAAATGAGTCCACTCAACAGTCCCCATTCTTCACGAATTATGGATTGCATCACTCGGCTTTTCCTTCCACAGTCTCCAGTTCGGGAGCTCCCGCCGCCGAGGACAGAATCCAGTACCTCCAGGACTCTTGGGAGAAAATTCAGGGGAACCTGAGACAAGCCATCAATATGCAAAAGAAACAAGCCGATCGTCACCGTCGGGAGTTTCCATCTTTTACTCCTGGACAAAAGGTCTGGCTTTCTACGAAGAATATTCGTCTCAAGGTCTCTTCACCCAAATTGGCACCCAGATTCATTGGCCCATTCGTCATTACGGAGAAAGTCAATCCTGTCACCCACCGGCTTAAATTGCCGGCAACCATGAAGATTCCTTCTGCCTTTCACATTTCACTTTTGAAGCCATTTATCCAGGATCCCCAATCATCCATTCGAGACATGCCACCCCAGCCTGTTCTTGTGGAGGGTCAACAGGAGTTTGAGGTGCAGACAATCCTCGACTCCAGAGTATCAAGGGGGAAACTGCAATACCTCGTGCATTGGAAGGGTTGTAGTCCAGAGGAACGTGAATGGATCCCACGGGAACAGGTACACGCTTCCAGATTGGTCAGGGCTTTTCATCACAAATACCCTTTGAAGCCTGCCCTGGGTCGTCCGGAGGTCTCCCCTGAAGGAGGACGTACTGTCAGGATCGCCGCCAGGATCCGCCCCAGCACACGTCACGTACCTCTGGAATTCACAGACCGCTATCTGTGCGCACGCATGTGCGCAATGCTTCATCCGCGGAGGCGCGCTCCCGCAGTATCACCATGGCACACACTCTCTCTGGCAACGCACCCACTCTGCGCTACGCTCCTCGTACGTGCGCACGCCGCGTGGCAGCGAATACTGGCAACATCAGCTGTGTTACACCTGCAGCCACTCCTGCACTACCCAATCGGCTGGTGGCTTATGTGTGAGGTCATCATCTGCTGGTTCCCGATTGGTGCTTTCCCCTTTAAATGCCTTCCTGTTTTACTTTCACTTTGCTGAACATAAACTCTGTTGTGCTGTGCTCGCTGCTTCCTGGATCTTGCCTGTTCCTGTGCCTTGCCTGACTCGTGTTGTGACTCCTGTTCGTACCTGGACCTGTCTCTTCTCTACCCCTGGACTTCGGCTTGTTATTGGACCCCCGCTCTCTCCTCTCCTCAGCCACGGCTTCGATTAACGACCATTCTTCTCTCTCCAACCCCGGATCACGGCAAGTACCACTGCTTCCCCGAACTCTCCTACCCCGACCCAGCTCCACGACTCCGACTACGCATTCCAGACCTGGCTCCGTGGTTGTAGGGCGGCGTTTATATACATTTCCCACCTCAGCCCCGGGATCTAGTCCTGTTTGTGGTGAGCGCAGCGTGACACGGTCAAGGGATTTCAGCACATCCAGAGTGGAAAAAGTGGTGGCGGAAGAAACTGCATGCCTAGATCAGTTCCAGGACTTTTTGGGTTTAGTCTTGGTCATCTAAAGGACCTGTAAAGACTTTGTTTTCTGTGCTATATCAACTAGGAAAGGTTAGTTTTGTAGCCCAATCTGCCAGTAGGTGTGTTTTCCGCTGTATAATTGTAATCCAACGTGTGTACATCTGTTTCAGTGATATAAATGACAACTTGTTTTGCTCAATGAATGATCCCGGTATAAAGGTGTAAATGCCTGGTCTCCTGTGACACATTATTATTACCTAAGTGGAATTTCCAGGTTCCTGGGATATTTATCATCTTAGTTACACGTATTACTTTCTGGGTATTTAAATGACAATCCAATCGGAAGCTGCAACCAATTACTTATTTGTGACATGCAAAACTTATTGGCTATGTTTAATCAGCTTGCGTGTACTGATTGATCTGTGTGGTTGATTGAAGTGCTGGTTGGTTAAAGTGTGTGTAGTTAGAACCAGAAGGAAAGGGAAGTACTGGGTATGCTAGCAGGGGTGGCTGTTTTTTTGGGAATGTGCAGTGGGTTAATCTATTTTTAAAGTGTGCTGTAATTTGAAGCCTGTAACTTTTTTTCCCTTTCTCCTGCCTGAGGCAGAGTGGATGTGGTTTGTTAATTGGCTGGCCTAACACACCTGCAGTGGGTGGGGTTAGTTAATAGATAACCTAACACACCTGGAGGGTGTATCTATTTAAACAGAGGCTTCTAACGAATCCTAAGCTTGCGTGTACTGATTGATATGTGTGGTTGATTGAAGTGCTGGTTGGTTAAAGTGTGTGTAGTTAGAACCAGAAGGAAAGGGAAGTACTGGGTATGCTAGCAGGGGTGGCTGTTTTTTTGGGAATGTGCAGTGGGTTAATCTATTTTTAAAGTGTGCTGTAATTTGAAGCCTGTAACTTTTTTTCCCTTTCTCCTGCCTGAGGCAGAGTGGATGTGGTTTGTTAATTGGCTGGCCTAACACACCTGCAGTGGGTGGGGTTAGTTAATAGATAACCTAACACACCTGGAGGGTGTATCTATTTAAACAGAGGCTTCTAACGAATCCTAAGCTTGCGTGTACTGATTGATATGTGTGGTTGATTGAAGTGCTGGTTGGTTAAAGTGTGTGCAGTTAGAACCAGAAGGAAAGGGAAGTACTGGGTATACTAGCAGGGGTGGCTGTTTTTGGGGAGTGTGCAGTGGGTTAATCTATCTTTAAAGTGTGCTGTAATTTGAAGCCTGTAACTTTTTTTCCCTTTCTCCTGCCTGAGGCAGAGTGGGTGTTGTTAATTAATTGGCTGACCTAACACACCTGCAGTGGGTGGGGTTAGTTAATTGATAACCTAACACACCTGGGGGGTGTCCCTATTTAAACAGAGGCTTCTAACGAATCCTGAGCTTGCGTGTACTGATTGATCTGTGTGGTTGATTGAAGTGCTGGTTGGTTAAAGTGTGTGCAGTTAGAACCAGAAGCAGTTTGAACAAGGAAGCAGTTAAACAAGGTATAGTTTATTGAAGTAGAGTATACTGTTAGTACTTCTAAACTTCCCAGTTGCTAGAATGAGCAGGATTGAAAATGCCACTCAATGCACATCTTGCCACATGTATGTGCACTTGGAGCAGCTGTTCCAAGGAGCATACCGCTGTGAGAAGTGTGAGCAGGTGGTCTCTTTAGAATCAGAGATTGCTGATCTGAAAAAGCAACTTGCAATATTGAGGGACATTGGCAGTTTTGAAAGGGAATTAGAGTTCACTGAGCAGGCCCTTGATTCGACTAGTGGTGCAGATGGTGGCGCTTTTAATGAGGAGCAGGTAGGTAGCTTAGTTGCTGCTAGTGAGGAGCAGGTAGGTAGCTGGGTGACAGTTAGAAGGGGACGCAGGGGCAATAGGGAGAGGCAGGTCGTTTCTGAGCTGTCACATCCCAATAGATTTGCCATGTTGAGTGAAGATATTGGAATGTTGGGGCAGAAATGGCAAGGCTGGGGGAGACTAATTCCTCTAGCAGCCAGGGCAATAGTTCCTCCAGCACAGTGGGGACTCAGGATGCTCAGATGCAAAGAAAGATTGTGGTGGAGGGGACTCCATTATTAGGAAGGTAGATAGGGCAATCTGTTGCCGGGACCGCATGAACCAAACAGTTTGTTGTCTCCCGGGTGCTCGGGTTCGGCACATTGCGGATCGGGTAGACAGATTGTTTGGGGGGCTGGGATTTACCCGGCGTTCTTGGTACATGTTGGCACCAATGACAAAGTTAGAGAAAGATGGAGGGTCCTAAAAAATGATTACAGGGATCTAGGCCAAAAGCTTAAGGCAAGGACCTCCAAGGTAGTATTTTCTGAAATACTACCAGTGCCATGCGCTACTGCAGGGAGACAGTCAGAGATCAGGGAGGTTAATGCATGGCTAAGAAAGTGGTGTAGGAAAGAGGGGTTTGGGTTTTTAGAGCACTGGGGCTCCTTTTCTGAGAGGTGCCATCTATAGTCTAGGGACGGATTGCACCTCAATGAAGAGGGATCTTCTGTGCTAGGGGGGAGAATGCTAAAAATGTTGGAGGAGATTTTAAACTAGGATGGAGGGGGGAGGGGAATGAAACAGATAATGAACTAAATGGAAAAGATGAGGATACAAGGTGGTATGGAGGTAGAATGGGGGCAAGTGCAAGTTTGACAAGCAGTGAGATACCCATAGTAAATAGAGATAATACTAGAAAACTTCTAAGGACTAAGCAGAAAGGAAGGAGCAGATAAGATAATAGTACAGGCTGAAAAAAAACTTAAATGCATGCCTGCTAATGCAAGAAGCCTGACAGATAAAATGGGGGAGCTTGAATTAATAGCTACAAGGGAGCAGTATGATATCATAGGCATTACTGAAACATGGTGGGATGAAATTCATGACTGGACAGTTAATTTAAAGGGGTATTCTCTTTTTCGGAAGGATCGAACAAATAGAAGGGGAGGTGGAGTATGTCTATATGTTAAACCAGATCTAAAACCTATTATAAGGGATGATGTCTATGAAGGGAATGATGAAAATGTAGAGACCTTGTGGATAGAAATTAGCAGTGGAGGTAAAAGTATAAAGAAAATGTTTGTGGGAATATGCTATAAACCACCAAATATCTTTGAGATTGAGGAAGCTAAAATACATTTGCAAATGGAGAAGGCATCAAAACTGGGTCATGTTTGAATAATGGGGGATTTTAATTATCCAGACATAGACTGGGGCAATGATATTAGCGTTACAACAAAAGGAAACAGGTTTTTGGGGGTGCTTTAAGATAATTATATGACCCAAATTATTGAGGAACCAACCAGGAGAGGGGCAGTTCTGGATTTGGTCATATCAAACAATGTAGAAGTAATAACAAATATTAAAGTCCTGGAACATTTGGGTGACAGTGATCATAACATGGTCTCATTTGAAATAAATTATCAAAAAACAGATTACTTGGGTTCAAAAAAGACTTTAAACTTTAGAAAGGCAGATTTTAATAAACTGAGGTCTAATCTATTAGTAATACAATGGGATGATGTGTTTGCAGGGAAAAATGTTGAAGATAAATGGGCAGTCTTTAAAACATTGTTAGAAAAGCACACTTATCAGTGTATACCCTTGGGTAATAAGTATAAAAGAAATAAGTCAAAACCAATGTGGCTAAATAAACAGGTAGGGGAGGAAATGGACAAGAAGAGGAAGGCGTTTAGATTCTTTAAGTCAGAAGAGACAGAGACATCGTATCAGAATTATAAGAAATGTAACAAAAATTGCTAAAGGGCAATCAAATTAGCAAAAATGGATAATGAAAAAAGGATTGCAATAGAAAGTAAGGTCAACCCTAAAAAGTTCTTTAAGTACCTTAATAACAAAAAAATGAGAAAAGAAAATATAGGACCCTTGCAGTGTGAGATGGGTAGGCAGATTATTGGAGATAAGGGAAAAGCAGAGGTATTAAACAAATTCTTTGCCTCTGTGTTTACCAGGGAAGAATCAAGTTCAATAGTAGCGCCACAGGAGGAAGCCACAACCTCCATATTAATGACCAATTGGTTGACTGAGGAAGAAGTTCATAAGCGACTTGAAAAAATTAAAGTAAATAAGGCACCTGGCCCCGGTGGCATACATCCAAGAGTTCTCAAGGAGTTAAGCTCAGTAATAACAAAACCATTATATTTAATATTCAAGGACTCCAATTCCACAGGCTCAGTACCACAAGATTGGAGTAAAGCAGATGTGGTGCCTATATTTAAAAAGGGAGCTAGATCACACCCGGGAAATTACAGACCTGTAATCCTGACTTCAATAGTAGGGAAACTACTTGAAGGTTTAATACGGGATAATATTCAGGAATACCTAATGGAAAACAAAATTATTAGTAATAGTCAGCATGGATTTATGAAGGATAGATCTTGCCAAACTAACCTTATTTGTTTCTTTGAGGAGGTAAGTAGGAATTTAGACCAGGGTAATGCAGTTGATGTGGTCTACTTAGATTTTGCAAAGGCTTTTGATATGGTTTCACACAAGAGGTTGGTGTACAAAATAAAGAAATTTGGACTCAGTAATAATATATGCACCTGGATTGAAAACTGGTTAAAGGACAGACAACAGAGGGTTGTCATAAATGGAAATTTTTCCGGTTGGGCTAAAGTCGTGAGTGGAGTACCTCAAGGATCAGTACTGGGACCCCTGCTTTTTAACTTGTTAATTAATGACCTTGAGGTTGGGATCGAGAGCAAAGTCTCCATCTTTGCTGATGATACTAAATTGTGTAAGGTAATAGAATCAGAGCAGGATGTAATTTCTCTTCAGAAGGACTTGGAGAGACTGGAAACGTGGGCAGGTAAATGGCAAATGAGGTTTAATACAGATAAATGTAAGGTTATGCATTTGGAATGCAAGAATAAAAAGGCGACTTACAAATTAAAAATGGAGATAAATTGGGGGAATCCTTGATGGAGAAGGATTTAGGAGTGCTTGTAGACAGCAAGCTTAGCAATAGTGCCCAATGTCATGCAGTAGCTGCAAAGGCAAACAAGATCTTATCTTGCATCAAACAGGCAATGGATGGAAGGGAAGTAAACATTATTATGCCCTTTACAAAGCATTAGTAAGACCACACCTTGAATATGGAGTACTATTTTGGGCACCAATCCTAAGAAAATACATTATGGAACTAGAGAGAGTTGAGAGAAGAGCCACCAAATTAATAAAGGGCATGGACATTCTAATTTATGAGGAGAGGCTAGCTAAATTAGATTTATTTACATTAGAAAAGAGGCGTCTAAGCGGGGATATGATAACTATATACAAATATATTCAGGGACAATACTGTACAAGGAGCTTTCAAAAGAACTATTCATCCCACGGGCAGTACAAAGGACTCGGGGCCATCCCTTAAGGTTGGAGGGAAGGAAATTTCACCAGCAACAAAGGAAAGGGTTCTTTACAGTAAGGGCAGTTAAAATGTGGACTTCATTACCCATGGAGACTGTGATGGCAGATACAATAGATTTGTTCAAAAAAAGGTTGGACATCTTTTTAGATGGGAAAGGTATACAGGGATATACCAAATACGTATACATGGGAAGGATGTTGATCCAGGGATTAATCCGATTGCCAATTCTTGGAGTCAGGAAGGAATTAATTTTTCCCCTTAATGGGGTTTTTTGTTTGCCTTCCTCTGGATCAATAAGTAAGTATAGATATAGAATAAAGTATCTGTTGTCTAAATTTAGCATAGGTTGAACTTGATGGACGTACATCTTTTTTCAACCTCATCTACTATGTAATTCATGAAAGGGAAGTGTAAAGACCAGTAACTACATTGGTGAATATCTCCGGAACCGGGAGGTCTAAAATCTAAAAATAGTACCTTGAGCTGCAGCTTTAAGAAATACTTTTAGTTAAAAAGATAGGTCATGCCACCATACCTCCACCTGCAGTTCATTTGATATAATATGAAAATACTCTGCACCATATTTATATACAGTAGCAAACTGCCTAATATATTCTAATTTATTTTATATCACTATAAACAGTATTATATAGTTTAAATTATTAGCATTTTCTTGCTACAGATGCAGCGTCCATAATTTTACGAAATCACGCGGTGTATACCTTAGAATACCCATGTCATGGCGCGGGATTAATTCCATCCGTACCGCCTTAAGACGCGAGTGCAGGCGATAGCATAAAATAGCATTTTAGTGCTCTAGCTTATAAACACCTGAAATTGACACTGTAGCACAGTACTGTACACATTATAATTCATTCATTTCATTGTATATAATTGCACACAATCCATGAAATTCAAACAAAGCAATCGCGATAAACGCACGTGCCTGGGCGATTGGTCGCGTTCATGCCTCGTGGAGTACAGCAGCGCACACGAAAATGGCGCCGTGATGCCTTAAAATAACGGCCGCTGCATCTGCATTCTGTTTTTCAGACATAGTACTGGATGAACTTTAGCAGTAATTCTTTACCTGTTTATTTATCATTTAGAAAAACACTTTGCTATAACACGCATGTTATTGCCTTTTGCAGACTGATTGTAATTGCAGCTTGACAACAGACATTTGCAATAAAGCAGACAATACCATGCAGACCTCAAGGTACTCATCACAGGAACTTCCTGTCTCTACGGTAAGGCTCTTTTTTAATAATAAAAAAACACGTTCGCAAATAAATTGAATTATTATTTGCATCATTTTGAAAGACACGTTCCTAATTATTACGTGTCACCTCAACTTTCTTTCTTTTGTTGTTTCTTTGAGAATAACGGCTTCTGTTGTGTACATGATATTGGCATTGAATACGAGTACTGGATGTTCATTGGTTTGTTATAGGGACATTTACATCATGATTTCCTTTTCTCAGTGGCGGGAAGATTCACTCCTGGGGAGAGTTGGTGCTAAAGAGACCTTTCCCTTATATGTGATATTTGACATTATGTATTACCACAGTGGGACTTTTAGGGCAGTAAATCCTATACTCCTACATCAGGCGGCACTCAAATGGGCTAAAGAGATTTGTATAGCTTCTCGTTCGTGTTGGTAATTACACATATTCAGCCACTAGTCCATACAGAAAATGACAATGTTTACAACAGTTACTGTATGCCTGCTTATGCAGTCACATGAGAATGGTTCGCAGCAGAATCAGCGCATTCTACAAATATAGTGCAAATACCACAGTAAATTAAATTTGTCTCAAAATGTTAAGACGCCTCTGAAGTTTATTAATCCACTGATGGTAAAAATGCATTAGAGACTCATTCCAAATGATTCCTACACTGTACTTAACATAATTTAACTGCATTGTATATACTAAATTGCAAATACAGTAATAATAATCCTCTATTTTGAAACATAGATAATTTTCCCCTGTTGATTTTTGAAGCACAGGAAGCATACATTATATCTGTGCTCTGCAATAAATAATATTGAGTTGCCAGATTAGAAATACAGTATGTATTTTGTAATGAATGACTTATTTTACTGTTATGCATGTATATAATCGAAGGCCTGTCTAAATGATGTACTGATTATGCATAGAGAACATGAACACCACAAATCGGATATTATTAATGGTCAAAGCTGGAAAACTTTCAGTCTTTTCTCCAGCCATAAATATAACAATCTTCAACTTTTGCCTGTACAAAAACTCACTTGAAGCTATTAAACAGGGCAGTGCTTATTCTGATATGGCATTTATCTAAGAAACGTCTTGAAAGCTTTTTCAGTTCATTGACTCCCCTTTCACAGGTGGCTGGCTTGCTTACTAACTGTTGCTTTATATTTAATGCATTTAATTTACTTACAAAATGAAGGTTTCACTCTAGAGCGCAAAGGTATTTTACACCTAGCTGACAAATCTGATGCCATTGTAATTGGACTGCAATACTCGGACTGCCATGCTTGACCTTGATCATAAATCAGGACGGTTCATGTTTCATACTCGCCTGAGCCTCGCACAATACTGGAGTTAGCATTGCAGAAATATTGATCAAAATGCAGGTACAGTATGTGTTGACAGCTGAAACTTTTTTGAGTTGCACAAAAAACGAGGAATATGTTTTATTTATTTTGTAGAGCAACGTGCAAAGAGTCATGCTGTGACACCGAAATTCCCTTTTCGCAATTCTGACCTGAGTGGCTGTGTTGGTTTCTCCAACTTAATTTGTCTGTCATTAGTTAAGCAAAAAAGGTCAACAGTTTACCCAGGGGGGGAAACCTTCTCCTACCATAGGAGTACCTGCATGATAATATGATAGCTTTTAGATGTCATGCTTGTGACATAAATATCAGAACTTCAATAATCTCTACTGATTTATGAAGGCCGGAGCAACAATATGTGATCCAACAGGGAGAGGCATGATGTGAAAGAGATGTAGGCATTCAGTAGATGAAAGAGTCAGGATGGATGGGGTAATGAAATAATAGAGCAGCAAAATGACAGTGTGTTACTATAATTATTTTTATGGGGACAGAGGAGCTGTATGGATGAGGAAAAAAAGACCCCTGAGCATCACAGTGGCCAGAACAGGCAAAGGGATTTGTTTAAGTGTACAGTATATAATGTGTAATAAAGACTAATGTATGATTTATGGGTTTAAGTTGTTAATATTACTTAAGCTGTCGTGTCTCATTATAAATAGAGATTTGTCTTCCAGCCTCCAGTGACTTTCACCATTATAAATATGGCATTTTTTTGGGGGGGGGGGGTGGTTGATATCTGTTAACTTATATCTCAACGTGCTCAAATGCAATGAAAATGTGCTCATCTAATGTATAGTGCATCTCGAGAAGAGCTGTTTTCAAACAATATTTGTTCTAGTGACTTTTCTCTCATTTCATATTCAATCCTTTTATTGTAATGAAAACAATAAGATAACTTGCTTGTTCTCTTGTAGCTGATTGGAAGCAGCCTGAGTCTTTGCAGTGATGCTGGGGACTTTGGAAATGTATGTCCAAGGTGCTGTGGAATTCTCTGTCCAATACAATGAAGAGAAAGGGGAGTTTCTCATCTGGGCGGAGCAGTGTCAAAATGTGGCTTGTGCAAATTCAACTAAACAACGCACTGACCTGTAAGTATCACACACTATTGATGTATAGAATTTAATCAAGATACACTCATATTTTCATTTTCTTACTATGTTTTTGAATATTCTATTTAAAACAGGGTACTCTGAATTAATTCTACTCTTGTAGCCAACCTAATGCATTCAGTATATAGTCGGCTCATATTCTCCTCCTTTTTACCATTAACCTGAATGCTACTGCATGCTCACTTTGCAGCCCAGTAATAACCTACAATTGTGTTATCAAAATGAGGCCCAGATGTACTAAGCGCCATTGGGCTATTTAACCCAACATTAACCTACATTAATATTAGGGTAATCCAAACACCTATCCACTAAAGCAAAATAACCTTATGTCGCTGAAACGTCATAGGGGTGGGTTTATTGGCTCATCTGCTTTACATAGCAGTTACAGAGCACCTACCAATTTTCCAATTAGTGCAGGTACAATACACCCCCCAGTGTCAGTCTGGACATCACCCTCCATTGAAGAGTAGCTGAATGTATAAGGCTGACAGAAAGCAATATGTGTAAGTTTTATTATATTCACTCAAGGGAATTTGTGCACCCACAGTTTACCTTTACAGTAAGGTAACTACAGTATGATACTGGCTTTGGCCAGTTTTTATTTGCACTACTCACATAAGCTTATGCTTTATTTAACCCCTTTGGGGCTTTGTCACATTTTATCACTAGTCCATGGGACAATTATTACATATATTCAGTGTAGGTACCTGCATACGGGTATGCCTTGATGTGGCATGCAGTATTATAAATGCTTTGGCCAAAAGGTTTAACAAAATTACCCTTTTTCATGAGATCACTATTTTATTTTAGCCTAATTGGTAGGAGCGCAGGAATCGTTCTTTTTGTTATGTTAACCTAGACTTAATAATTGAAATAGCATATGAATATAATTTTCTATGGATGTTAGTGTTACTCATCTGCAAATGTTATGCTAATGAATCTTAATCCTAACATTGCATATCCATGCAAGTCCATTAATGTTAGTGCAGGGGAAATTAACTAATGCTAGATAAGTAACACCAAAACCTGCCATTACTCCCAGCCAGACCCTGATTATCCTCACATTATTTCAGATAACATTAGATATCATTTTGCCTATAGATACATATAAAAGGATAACTTACAAAAATAAAACTGGTACCCTAATATATATTTTTGGTATGGCACTTAAACTTATTTTACCAGAAAGGTAAAAGAGAGCAAAAAAAGCAGCGCGTTTAGTAAAAGTATTCAAATACAGCAGGGCTGCACAACTCATAAAGTGAGAAGGGCCGAACTGCTCCAAGGAAAAAAAAATTGGGCCGCACGGGTAAAATCATCATCATCATCCTCATCATCATCCTCATCATCATCATCATCATCATCATCATCATCATCTCTCATCCAGCACCTCTCATCATCATCCTCATATCTCCCCCAGAACCCCTCACTATCAACCTTTGCGATACTCCCCATCTATCTCTCATACCCCCATCTCTCACCCACACACATAATACTCATCCTCCACATCAAACACACAATAACCCCCTGCACACCACACACATCCCCCTGCACTTCACATCATTCTCCCCCCTGCACCTCACATCATTCTCCCCCCTGCACCTCACATCATTCTCCCCCCTGCACCTCATATCACTCTCCCCCCCTGCACCTCACATCACTCTCCCCCCCTGCACCTCATATCACTCTCCCCCGGCACCTCACATTGCTATCCCCCCTGCACCTCACATCACTCTCCCCCCCTGCACATCACTCTCCCCCCCTGCACATCACTCTCCCCCCTGCACCGCACATAACTCTCCCCCCCTGCACCTCACATCACTCTCCCCCCCTGCACCTCACATCACTCTCCCTCCTTGCACCTCACATCACTCTCCCCCTGCACCTCACATCACTCTCCCCCCCCTGCACCTCACATCACTCCCCCCTTGCACCTCACATTACTCCCCCCCTTGCACCTCACATCACTCTCCCCCCCTTGCACCTCACATCACTCTCCCCCCTTGCACCTCACATCACTCTCCCCCCTTGCACCTTACATCACTCTCCCCCCTTGCACCTCACATCACTCTCCCCCTTGCACCTCACATCACTCTCCCCCTTGCACCTCACATCACTCACCCCCTGCACCTCACATCACTCTCCCCCCTGCACCTCACATCACTCTCCCCCCTGCACCTCACATCACTCTCCCCCCTGCACCTCACATCACTCTCCCCCCTTGCACCTCACATCACTCTCCCCCCTTGCACCTCACATCACTCTCCCCCTTGCACCTCACATCACTCTCCCCCCTTGCACCTTACATCACTCTCCCCCCTTGCACCTCACATCACTCTCCCCCTTGCACCTCACATCACTCTCCCCCTTGCACCTCACATCACTCTCCGACCTGCACCTCACATCACTCTCCCCCTGCATCTCACATCACTCTCCCCCCTGCACCTCACATCACTCTCCCCCCTGCACCTCACATCACTTTCCCCGCTGCACCCCACATAACTCTCCCCCTGCACCTCACATCACTCCCCATGCACAGCAAATCACCCCCCTTGCGCTGCAAATCATCCACCTTGCACCTCAAATCACTCCCCCATGCATCATACATCTTTCTCCCCTGCACCTCCAATGACCCCCCCTGCATCTCCAATGACCCCCCCTGCACCTCCAATGACCCCCCCCTGCACCTCCAATGACCCCCCCCTGCACCTCCAATGACCCCCCCCTGCACCTCCAATGACCCCCCCTGCACCTCCAATGACCCCCCCATGCACCTCCAATGACCCTCCCATGCACCTCCATTCACCCCCCCTGCACCTCCATTCAACCCCCCTGCCCCTCACATCACTCTCCCCCCTGAACTTCACATCACTCTCCCCCCTGCACCTCACATCACTCTCCCCCCTGCACCTCACATCACTCTCCCCCCTGCCCCTCACATCACTCTCCCCCCTGAACTTCACATCATTCTCCCCCCTGCACCTCACATCACTCTCCCCCCTGCACCTCACATCACTCTCCCCCCTGCACCTCACATCACTCTCCCCCCTGCACCCCACATAACTCTCCCCCTGCACCTCACATCACCCCCCTTGCACCGCAAATCACCCCCCTTGCACCTCCAATGACCCCCCCATGCACCTCCAATGACCCTCCCATGCACCTCCAATGACCCTCCCATGTACCTCCATTCACCCCCCCTGCACCTCCAATGACCCCCCCTGCACTTTCATTGACCCCCTGCACCTCAAACGACTCCCCCCTGCACCTCCAATGACCCCCCCTACCTTGGTTTGCAGAGGAGGAGGCGGCAGAGTAGGCAGGACTTCACGCACACGCTCTAGCAAGCAGCAGGCACAGAAGTGCCTCAATGCTAGAGCGCGCTGCTGCTGTGGCTCGAGGGGGAGAGATGGCTCCTGGGGGAGGGCGAGAGCGGGCTCTTGGGGGAGCGGGCTCGTGGGGGAGCGGGATAGCGGACTCGGGAGGGAGGCGGAGGGGTATAGAGGACTTGCGAGGGAGGGGGAGAGCGGAAAGCTGACGCGGGCCGCACAGTGAGTGCAGGCGGGCCGCATGCAGCCCGCGGGCCGCGTGTTGTGCAGGCCTGAAATACAGTATTAGTAATGACAACAAGAGTTGCAGCTGATGACGTGTAAAATCATTAATGTTTTAAACCTCATTAGGTTTATTTTTGTTTCTATTGGTGATGCAAGATATAGTTGCCAGACTTGGCATGATAGTGTCACGTTTGTGCTCGCCACAAACCAGGGTCGGACTGCGTGGCTGAGGTGGGGTTGTATAAGCACCGAACTTAGACCGCGCAGGCTGATCCAGATCACTCTCCCCCTTGCACCTCACATCACTCTCCCCCTTGCACCTCACATCACTCTCCGACCTGCACCTCACATCACTCTCCCCCTGCATCTCACATCACTCTCCCCCCTGCACCTCACATCACTCTCCCCCCTGCACCTCACATCACTTTCCCCGCTGCACCCCACATAACTCTCCCCCTGCACCTCACATCACTCCCCATGCACAGCAAATCACCCCCCTTGCGCTGCAAATCATCCACCTTGCACCTCAAATCACTCCCCCATGCATCATACATCTTTCTCCCCTGCACCTCCAATGACCCCCCCTGCATCTCCAATGACCCCCCCTGCACCTCCAATGACCCCCCCCTGCACCTCCAATGACCCCCCCCTGCACCTCCAATGACCCCCCCCTGCACCTCCAATGACCCCCCCTGCACCTCCAATGACCCCCCCATGCACCTCCAATGACCCTCCCATGCACCTCCATTCACCCCCCCTGCACCTCCATTCAACCCCCCTGCCCCTCACATCACTCTCCCCCCTGAACTTCACATCACTCTCCCCCCTGCACCTCACATCACTCTCCCCCCTGCACCTCACATCACTCTCCCCCCTGCCCCTCACATCACTCTCCCCCCTGAACTTCACATCATTCTCCCCCCTGCACCTCACATCACTCTCCCCCCTGCACCTCACATCACTCTCCCCCCTGCACCTCACATCACTCTCCCCCCTGCACCCCACATAACTCTCCCCCTGCACCTCACATCACCCCCCTTGCACCGCAAATCACCCCCCTTGCACCTCCAATGACCCCCCCATGCACCTCCAATGACCCTCCCATGCACCTCCAATGACCCTCCCATGTACCTCCATTCACCCCCCCTGCACCTCCAATGACCCCCCCTGCACTTTCATTGACCCCCTGCACCTCAAACGACTCCCCCCTGCACCTCCAATGACCCCCCCTACCTTGGTTTGCAGAGGAGGAGGCGGCAGAGTAGGCAGGACTTCACGCACACGCTCTAGCAAGCAGCAGGCACAGAAGTGCCTCAATGCTAGAGCGCGCTGCTGCTGTGGCTCGAGGGGGAGAGATGGCTCCTGGGGGAGGGCGAGAGCGGGCTCTTGGGGGAGCGGGCTCGTGGGGGAGCGGGATAGCGGACTCGGGAGGGAGGCGGAGGGGTATAGAGGACTTGCGAGGGAGGGGGAGAGCGGAAAGCTGACGCGGGCCGCACAGTGAGTGCAGGCGGGCCGCATGCAGCCCGCGGGCCGCGTGTTGTGCAGGCCTGAAATACAGTATTAGTAATGACAACAAGAGTTGCAGCTGATGACGTGTAAAATCATTAATGTTTTAAACCTCATTAGGTTTATTTTTGTTTCTATTGGTGATGCAAGATATAGTTGCCAGACTTGGCATGATAGTGTCACGTTTGTGCTCGCCACAAACCAGGGTCGGACTGCGTGGCTGAGGTGGGGTTGTATAAGCACCGAACTTAGACCGCGCAGGCTGATCCAGATTGCGCAGTTCGTAGTCGTACATAGCAGGGCCGGGACTGGAGAGAGCAGCGTAGTCAATGGACGAGCCAGGTTCAGGATAGGAGACATCAGGGTAAACGTTATCCAAGCGGAGTTTCGGTAAAAGGAAGTCAACTAGGGCCCGCTTCAGCGTAATAGCTACATTGTGGGAGCGGGTTCTACATGTGCGGCGACAATGGCCCATAGTACCGGTCACCAGGAAGGGATAGGCAGACCGGAGTGGGCACACCGCTTGGCAGCACTGGTAAACCAGTGCTTCAGCGCAAGAGTCCAGAACGAGCCTGTGCAAGGAGATAGAGAGCTACAGACCTCAGGACTCGTAGACCAGCCTCTGCTAAGGGAAGGGCAGCAGGCCTCAGGAAACAGGGAGCTGAAGTAAACACTGGAGCGTCCTCCGCTTCAGCACAGGAACCAGGACACAGCCTCTGCAATGGAGAGAGAGCAGCAGGCCCCAGGAACCAGTAGACAGGCCTCAGCTATGGAAGTACAGCAGGCCTCAGGAAACAGGAAGCTGAAGTAACACTGGAGAGTCCTCCGCTTCAGCACAGGAACCAGGACATGAACTAGGAACATGGAACATGGGACAAGAACATAGAAACTTAACGAGAGATAACAAGCCTAGGGCTAGTGGCAAAACACATGTGACATCCAGAAAGGATTATGCTCGGCCGAGAAGGATTGTGGGGATGCAGTACTTAAATTCCAGCGGGCCAATCCCCGTAGGAGGGTGTGAGGGCACTGCTCTAATGAGTGAGTACAAGGCTAGGTTGCAGTGATAGCTTGCACAGCTGCAGTAGATACCAGGGGGAGTGTTTCAGGATTGCAGAGGTCTGTAAAGGCAAGGTAAGCAGTAAACTGAGGTGTGGATTCCTTACAGTACCCTCCCACCCCCCCTTCACGTGAGACCTCCGGGCGAATACGACCACTCAGAGTTGGGGGACCTGGAATTGTTCCTGAACTGTCTAGGATTGAGGGTAGAATCGTGGTCCAGAGATTCGTGTGCACTCTTTTGGGTACCCCCACCCCCCGGTGAGAACTGCGGCCAGACAGGACCGTCCATGGGTTTCGGGGACACTGAGTTGTTCCTAAAGTGCTTTAGGCGGGAAGGAGTCTCTAAATGAGCAGTTCCTTGATGAGTACTGTTCTAGGAAATGAGAGTAGTGGTAGAGAAACCACTGGTACATGGCTTGCCAGGCGAAATGGCTTGGAAATCCAAGCCTGTGAGGAAACAGGGGGTTCCGGAGCAGAAACGGCAGAAGGACCCCCGCTGAGGGCCCAGTCCCTAATAAAGGTATCAGGGTTCAGGACAAGCTGCACCGATAGTTGATCAAGTATACCAGGGCGACCCTCCGGGCAGACAAAGTCTTTGCTGACATCAGCACGTAGGAATTTGAGAGGAGCTTCTCCTCCAGAGGTTTTCCAGGTAGTAGTCAGCGAGGGTATAGGGTGGGTGGGGGTATTGCCAGGTATGGGTATGGAAGATGACAAGGCAAGCAGTAAACCAGGCTTAGAGACCGAAATCTTGGGGTACGTACTGAGTATTTCCAAGATAGAGGAAATAACAGGAGCAACAGAAGGTTCTGAGAGGGATAACCATGGGTTAGCTGGGGCAGAGAAGCAATCAGCAGTGGAGCTCCCAAATACTGTAGAAACCTCAGAGAAAAATAATATTGTCTGGGGAGTAGGAATAGGCGCTGGGGGTTTAATATCTGGACCTTGAGAATCAGACAGAGCAAGGGCAGCGAGTAGAGGAATAGAATCCGGAGCAGGAGCCTGAGTACTGTCCCGACTAAGCTCATTCTAAAGCTTGCCGGGAGCTGGCTGGGAACGTAGCGGTCTAGCCACGGGTCTGCTCTCCGTTTTAAAAACGGAGTTTTCCGCGCGGCGGCCGCTTCAATAGATAAGCGCTAATGGCGCTTACTATTGAAAGCGCCCGAGGTGCGTGAAAACCGCGCCACCCGTGTTATTTTTAAACTGTGGGGGCACTTCGGGGGCAGCCGCATTAGAGTCAGCCCGGCTGCCACTGTATCTATAACAGGAACATCTAGGACTGCAGGGACACTGGTAGGAGAAGAACTAGCGTCAGGAGCTGGTACCTGGGAATCAGTGATGGGTAATGTGGGAGTAATGATGGGAGTTAGAGGACAATAAAGCGGTAAATTGGAACTGGGGAAACTCTTAATGGCAGAAACCTTAGAAGGAGAGAAAGATCTATCAAATACTTCATGGGGACCAGCAACAGGGATACTGGTCATGAAGGAAACATACCTAGGTGCATTTAACCATGCGGGTACATCAGGAAAAACACCTCTTACAGCAGGAGTTTTAGTGACGGGTAAATCACATGCTACTGGAGAGTCAGAGGGAGGAAAACATGCTTTTACATCAGGGGCTTTGGAATTATACACAAATTAACTCAGGAGCTGCTGGAAAATCCTGGGATGCAGTAACAGGGAACTGAAGACTTGCAAAGGAATCAGAGACAGAAAGGCTGACCTCTGAAGTGGTAGATTGAGCAACAGCAAAAGGAGAGCCAAGTGCTGTGAGGGGCTCTAAAGAACAAGGCTTGGAGTCAAAGGCAGAAATCTCAAATGTCTGAGGGGCAGCAGTGATTACACTAGGGGCCTCATGCAGTAAGCTCCGATAAGGCGTTTTTCGCCATTTTTTCCCTTCCAGATTCAGTAAGGCCCGATAAGTGGGAATTATCGGCAACTTTTGTTCCGAAAAAAAATTTTTCGTCACCCGGCTGCCGATAAGCCACTTATCGGGACTTTTTTAACCCGGCTGAATTCAGTAAGCCCCGATCAGCTTTTCGGTGCTGATCGGCAGGCCAGATTGGAGATTTTATGGCCAATCCGTCCCGCCAACTAAAGTTGGCAACTTGCTGGAGGAGAAGCATCGGCAAGGGCGACACTTAGAAAAAATCAGCCCTTTTTCCTGCCTGTGATTGATGCCGGGAGTCTCCGGAGCTGATACCCGCACCGGAGCAACCCGGCATGCATCCGAGGCAGGAAAAAGGCATTTAAAAGCCACTTCATTACCTTAGCGGCTAACCGCTAAGGCAATGAAGGGGTTAACCCACCGTGCCAGCGTTATTGTGGGTAGCGGGGGTGGGTGAAGGGGGTATTTGGCCCTGGGTGTGAGTTTAGGACTTGCGAGGGGGTTGCGGGGGCACTTAACCCCTTCACGACCGTAGCGGTTAATACCGCTACGGTCCTTAAGGGGTTAAGGCCTCCCGCTACCCACCCGCAAGCCCTAAACAACCACCGTTGGGGCTAATACCCCCTTCACCCACCCCCATTACCCACAATATTAAAAAAATACACACCCCAGCCCCACAATAACTAAATAAATAATTAAAGAAATATATATATATATATATATATATATATATATATATATATATAAACCCCACAAACACCTATACCACCCTAACATACTGTATAGTAATGTGCACAATGACTATTATCCACAAATGGATAATAGTGCAGTTGTCCATTTACAATACATACACACCAATAAAGACTTTAAATACATGTAGCACTCACCCATGTGCCGCTGCCACGATGAAGGCCATCCTCTTCTTCATCCTGCCCATGCCCCATCCGCTTCTGCAAAACAGACACAACAATTAAAACATCCAATGTACTGTCCCCTAACCCCTTAATCACCATAGCGGTTATTAACCGCTACAGTCATTAAGGGGTTAACCCACCATCACCCACATACCCTCCCCCACTAACCCCCCCACCCCTGAGGCCTAACCACCCTCACCCACTACCCACAGGGGAGTACTACCAAATACCCTTGGGGCCAATACCCCCTCCCCCAGCACATACAGTACAATAATGAGCCAAATAAATATTATCCACATAGGTATAATACATTATTTGGCCATTATTAAACACATTGAATACGGTAATAAAGTGAATTAAATTGTACTAACCTCATCAATAAGAAGTCTCCATCGCCAGCATCATCCTTGGGGTTCGTTGCCAAAATAATAAATAGCCAAAACATCTCAATACCAGTAACATAACAATGAACCCCTTAATCACCTTATCGGGTACTAACCTGAAAGGTAATTAAGGGGTGAAGCCATCCTGCAATGCCAACAACACTTATGCATAACATCCTCAATGATTTACAAACCAATTGCCTAACCAAATCCCATTTAATCATTCAATCTGAAGGCTCACATGCCTCTTAAAACATTGCATTTACAGTGTATACATGTAGCATAACATGTAAAGTACATGTACATGCTGCAAATCAATGTTAACAATACAATAATCCCACTCAAATCGCCATACATCACAAGAAGTATATTATTTAATCCAATAAACTCACCATCAATGAATTAACACACATCAATTACATCCCTAAACAATTAAAATACCATCCATACCGAGGCGGGGCTTGGAGCCGAAACAAGATGGCTGTGTGATGCTGTAGCTCCACAAAAGTGTGATTAAAGATCTATAACCATCCTAGCTCATACTACATCAAACTAAGTGATACTGTTCAAATCTGAATAACCCAAGACGCACTGATCATTTCAAGGACATAAATACATATATAAGACATTAATTTGGATATCTTATGAATACCTGGGTACTGGGGCCTACTGTGCAGAACAGCAGTTGCAGCCCCAGAGCAGAGCTCCTTCAAGGATCGTGACCCGGTGTCAAACTCTCCCCTGGCTTCCCCTGCCCGCAGGGAGCAAGAGCTATAATAAGGGCAGGCTCACAAGAGGGAGAACTGGGTGAGTAACCCATAATTATCCCATAAATATTCCAGCCTTGGGCAGCACGAGGCTTAGGAGAGGCTGAATATCACCCAAAATGGCCGTCACTGCCCTGTAGCGGTGGGTGAGCGGAGCGGAGCCCCGGGCATACCTGTCCCCAGCCGGAGAGCGCCTCTATATATCCCCCTTCCTCTGCCTGCTCCCCCTTCCTCTGCCTGCTCCACTCCGCTGTGGGGGTGATTGGGGCTGCCGGGGGTGCTGGCCGAGGTGGTGCGGGGCTCTGGCGCGGCTTCTGGCAGTCTAAAATGGCCGCATGGTGAGGGAGAGGGGGCTCGGTACAAGATCTACCTTCTCCTGACCAGCGGCCGCGCGGGGTGAGCCGTGGGCCGTGCCGATCTCCCCCTGCTTGCCTGCGCTCCCTCCGCTTACCTCCGCCTCCTGGTGCCTCCGAGGTGAAGTCTGTGCAGAGCTGCTGCAGGGGCTGGAGCAGCCGATCTCCATGCGTTTCAGCCTGCGTGTCAGCCAAATCCAAAATGGCCGCCGCAGGGCTGATTTAAAGAAACAGTTCCCCACAAGACAGTAAATAAATAAATATACATTTAAAAAAAAAAAAAAGCAGCCTAACCACACTAAGGGACTGTAGAGGCTGTAACATCACTTGCAAAAGCAGGTTTATATGACTATACACTGTTTGCAATAACAAATTGGTTCCCTGAATTCAAGAAAGGCAGATTTGAGGAGCTGGGTGCTGCGGCTTGGGGTGAAAGAGGAGAGTTTATCTTGCCCCACTAAACTGCTGTCAGAATCATACGGCCACTGTGCAGAAACGCCTCCGCTGATGTTGAGCTCCCCAATGCATGGCCACCTCAGATTAAAAAAGAAAGAAAAGGGCGCATGCGCGGCGACTAGGGTTATGGATGCCTAAGTGAGAGGCTCCATCCCAGCCGGCACCAATATTAAATAATAAAAGCATAAAAAACCGACGATCAACAGTGAAACACAGCAGCCTAGAAATCGGAACACCTAAGGATGCCAAAGAAAGTGGCTACACGCAAAAGAACCTCCGTGGTTACCGACTATTTCCAAAAAGGAGAGCCGACGCTAGTGAGTGGAGGGGAAGACAGCGGGCAAATGGCGGGCTCGGACTCTGAAAGCGACAGGTCCACGAGCAGACCTGCAAGCAGAGCGGGGGCCACAGATCAGGACTGGGTCACGAGAACTGATATGAAGGCATTTTGCTCGGACATGAAGTCCTTCTTCCAGAAAGAATTATGGAAGCTTAGGCAGGACATAGATAGCATAGGGGAAAGAACAAACACACTTGAGAACAAAGTGGACGCACATGCTACTTACCATCAAAAAAATGACAAGTCCATGGCCCAACTACACAGACAGATTGCTGACTTGCAGGACCGACAGGAGGACGCGGAGAACCGGGACAGGCGTAACAACATACGCCTGCGAGGAGTCCCGGAATCCGTGTCAGATCCAGAGGACTTCACCTCAAACTGGCTCCAACATATACTGCCGGATAAAAGTGAGGCTGAACTGCAATTCGACAGATGTCACCGGGCCCTACGGTCTAAACCACAACAGGGTGACCCCCCGAGGGACATCATCATTAGGCTTCATTATTTCAAAATTAAAGATAAGGTGTGCCAAATTGCCCGAACTGCCAAGACCCTGGAATTTGAAGGGGTGAGACTGCAGGTCTTCCAGGATCTAGCCCCACAAACCCTGTTAAAAAGAAGAGCCCTCGGAGCTGTCACCAGAGTCCTAAGTGATCATGGAATTCGCTACCGCTGGCTTTTTCCCTTCGGCTTAATGGTAATCAAAAATGGAGTGGCCATTACCCTGAAACAGCTGGAGGGAGGAGCAGAATTCTTAAAAAAGTTGGACTTACCGGTCTCTCCCCCGAGCCCCGAACGACAGGTCCCCGCTGAAGCTCCTATTCCGGCGGCGTCCTGGCAGCTTGTGGAGCCGTCAGGGAGCAAACGCAAGGACTGAGGGCTGCCTTGTGGCTCTCTACCCCCGTGCCAGGAGTTAAAGGAGCCTTCCCCGGCCCAAAATCTAACAGAGAGAAGTACTTTGTGATCTGATCCCCTCGGGTGACGAGAAGAGAGTGATGCGGCCATGTTCTTAAAGCTAGTTAAGAAGGCTGTCACAGGGATCCTCTGGTAGGGGGATCTGGAGTCGCGGCTATCTTGCTTCTGGCATTGGGGGTCCGACCAGAGAGAGATACCTAGGGGATGACGGCGGCATTTTGACTGAAGGTTAGTCGATCGATAGACTGGCGGAGGGCACCCCCGTGTGGTGAAAAGATGACCTAAAGCAGCGAACAGATCCGGGGGACCCATCTAACAGAAGGAACCTTGGCGACGGAGGAAGCAGAAGCCGGACTGGTTCGGGAGGATGAGCAACACAGACTCCAGCAGCACGACATAAGTTGATCTCTATAGCAGGGAGGGGTAGGGAAAGGGGGGGAAGGGAGGGGGTAGGGGGGGACCAGAGGGAAGTGCAGAAGGTGGCAAGAGGAATGAGGAGGGAGGTTGGTAAGGCATTCAGAGAGAGCAAGAAGGGGTCAGAGAGGGGAAGGATGACAGGTAGAAGGGACGAAGAGTATGGAGGAAGGAGGAGAGAACAGGGAGAGGATAAGCAGGAGGGGGGTAAGAAAGAGCGGGAGAGGGAAGAGGGAGAGAACGAATAGAGAATCTAGAAAGGGGATCTGCAAAGACGAGAGAACACCCTCGTAAACAAGAGAAAGGGCCCTGCTTCTGGAAGGGAGGTAGGAGAGGGAGGGAGGTTGATAATCTCAGGTGAGAGAGCTTGGATGTAGGTGAGATAGAAAGAGTAGGCTGAAGGTGGTTCCCTCTCAGGGTGGAATGTCACTATCCATTGTCATATAATTAACATCTCTCTCCAACCCTTACAATCGGGAGCTCCTGAGAGGAGGAGCGGGGAGTTCGGGGCTGTTTCGACGAGAGGGGTAGCCATCAAAGTGGACATCGCCACACATGGTCGCTGCTCCGAGACCGGACACCAGTTACCCGAGGACTCCAGAACAATCAGCACCCCCTTTATGGAGTCAAAGAGCCCGGTAGCAAGGGAAGGGAGGGGAGGGGGGGGAGGGATGACGTGAATAAACGATACGCACAGGAGAGATGATGGAGGCTACAATCCGAGACTTTTCACTACTCTGTCTCTCATAAATGTTAACCCTAGGTCACACTTAGCGTAAGGGGGAGACCCCCCCGGGTTTAGCCCACGGATGGGAGGAGAGGGGGACCACACACCGCACACTCTATTGGGACACTATGATCGCCACCAGTCGTATTGGGAGACGACACAAAGAAGGCTGGGGAAGACGAAAAGGACTTAACTAGTTCTACTGTTTCACTGTAAATAGTTTTTGTGATTTACACATGTCGGTTTGCTATGACACACAACGCATGCCTAAGGGAGAGGGAGAGGAGGAGGAGAAGCATTGCTTCCTTTTTTCTCTTTCTCTCTCTATATTGTTTACATATAATGCGTAGATGGTGCCGGGTTCGGGACCACCTGGGCCGGCCATCTGCGACTCAAGCTGTGCACGAATGGGTCACTCCATCATGCACAGACAAGTCCCTCGGGCACCCGGCCACGAGATGTGGTTGGGAGTTAGGAAGCCCCCACCGGGCATTCCAGGGCGCAAGGTTCGCCTGAGGGCCAAGGGACCATTGCTGACCTAGGTCAGCTTCGGCCTCTCAATTGTTTTGTTACCCCCTACCCGTCTCCACCCCCCCCTTCCACCCCCTTCCCCTGTGGTGCGGGCGCAACCCCCGACTGAAGTAGATGGACCAGAGAGCTCAGAGGCTAAAGGGGCCTACAATATAGACAGCACTTACAGCGATAACAACAACCCCACTACACCATGTCGTTGACTATGATATCCCACAACACTAAAGGTTTAAATAGCCCGGGCAAACGCCGAATAGCTATAGCGGATTACAAACGCAAGCGGGCCGACGTAGTGTTTCTACAAGAGACGCACTTTAGCGGCAAAAGCGCCCCCAAATTCTGGGATAAGAGCTTCAAGCGGTTCTACCTTTCCTCTGCAAGAACGGAAAAGAAGAGAGGAGTGGCAATCTTGCTTCATAACAACGTCCCATTTATAGAAGAGGTAGTTAAGAGAGATAAAGAAGGTAGATACCTAGTCTTAGTACACTACCGACACACTTTATTAAAGTGTGGCCGGTTCCGCAAGCCGGGAGATTTCCCAGCTTGCTAGTGGCCGCCCCTCGGCGTGCCGCGCGTCACCGACGCGCGGTCACGCGTCATCGGGAGCCTGCGCCCCCTGCACGCACGTCCAGGGCTCCCCGAGGGAGCCCTGGTGTCCCGCGATGTGGGGGACGGCGGCAGGGGGTTCCGGGGGACCCGGCGGACCCGGCAGCGGGAGGGAGAGCGCCCCGATCGGAGGGCGCTCTTCCGCTGCTTCGGCGCGCGCCCGGCACCCTCCGGCGCGCGCCAGTTTACTGCTGCGGCCGAGAACGGGCAAATGCTCGAATAAACTCGGCCGCAGCAGTAGGCACTATACAAGCCCAGCCTATAACGCTGGCTACAATATACGCTCCATGTGAGCAAGACCCCTCATTCATTAACGGGTTCTTTGACACACTGAGATCAGTAGCCAAGGGAGATTTAATTGTGGCAGGGGATTTCAATGTAGCGATCAATCCAGGGATGGACAGGTCAGGCCCCCAGAAGGCTAACAAAAAGTCATATATAGATGCCCTCCTGAAAGGTCTTAGGGATAGCCAACTAATAGACATTTGGAGGGAGATGCACCCGTTAGAAAGAGATTACACCTTTTTCTCGCACCCCCATCTATCCTATAGCAGAATCGATTACTTCTTTGTCTCTAGCAGACTGGTCCCGAAGATCCCCCACTCAGGGATCCATGATATTTCATGGTCGGATCACGCACCTATAGAGCTACGGTGCACACAAAAATTTCTGGACAGGCCGGGAGCAAATTGGAAACTTAATGAGGCACTGTTGAATTTCCCAGGGTCCGAACAAATAATTAGTAAAGAGATAGATCAATTTTTCCAAATTAATATGGGTAGTGTTCAATCCCACCTTGTACTCTGGGAAGCACACAAGGCAACCTTGAGGGGGACCCTAATTAAATTAGCATCTAAAAAAAAAGAGAAAGGAATTGGAAAATCAATACCTTACAAAATAAGCTTAGAGAATTACTACTCAAACATAAACGAGATCAGAGTTCGGCCCTTCTCAAAGAAATTCAAGACACTAGAGTCGAGCTTAACTTAGTCTTGACCTCCCAGGCAGATAACACGGTGAGTTGGTCCAAAAGGCTATTCTATGATAAGTCAAACAAACCAGATACCTTACTGGCCAACAAATTGAGGAATAGACAGCCAAATTATAGTATCCGGGAGTTACGGCTAAAAACAGGAGCCAAAACAGCCAACCCAAAACTGATAGTGGAGGAATTCAGGAGTTTCTATGAGAACCTCTATAATGGTGAAAAGGTGGCACATAATGGTAAAACCAAAAGGGCCATGAAGGACTTCCTGAAGGGCGCACACCTACCAAGATTGAGTGGTTCGGAAAGGGAAGTTTTAGGAGCAGATTTTACTTTGGAGGAACTTACCCAGGTTATTCAGAGCCTCAAACCCGCCAAGGCACCTGGACCTGACGGGTTCTCCAACCTTTATTATAAAAAATACATTGAGCTCCTGGGGCCTCACCTCCTCAGAATGTTCAATGCGGTGCTAGACGGGGCTGCATTCCCGGAACAGATGCTCCAAGCATCCATCTCAGTAATCTATAAGCCTGGGAGAGACCCATTAGACTGCTCAAGTTACAGGCCCATTTCGCTCATTAACACCGATATCAAAATATATGCTAAATTACTGGCCAACCGATTAAGTCACATCCTGCCCAGACTCATACATCCAGATCAAGTCGGGTTTATTACGGGTCGACAAGCTGCAGATAACACCCGACGGATCATTGATCTGATAGATATAGCCAATACACGTAAGATCCCAGTTATGATGTTGAGTCTGGATGCTGAAAAAGCCTTCGACAGGATTCACTGGCCATATCTGAGGGCCACGCTTGGAGAGTTTGGGATGGGAGCGCGGGTGATCAATGCTATCCTGTCACTATACCAGGGACCGGCAGCCAGGGTGATCCACCAGGGATTTCCGTCGGACCCGCTCCAAATCAGAAGCGGCACCAGACAGGGGTGCCCATTATCCCCCCTTCTATTCGCAATGTGTATAGAGCCCTTAGCAGCACAGATTAGAAATAATCCAGATGTGGGAGGCATAGAGACGGGCAAACAAACGCATAAAATAGCTCTTTACGCAGACGATGTCTTGCTCACAATCTCAAGGCCGCTCACTTCCTTGCCGAACCTATTCAACTTGCTAGGGAAATTTAATGATATATCAGGCTTTAAAATCAACCAATCTAAGTCTGAAGCCCTGAATATAAGCCTCCCGAAAGAGACAGAAAAGTTGATACAGCTCAATTTCAACTTTAATTGGCCGAAAAAAGGGGTGAAATACCTAGGGGTTATAATCCCCAAAGATTACAATAGTATCTACCAGGCAAACTTCCCCAAACTGATCCGCGATCTGAAGGAAGAGCTGAGAAAGTGGGTGTCTTTTAAAATCTCGTGGATCGGACGGATACATAGTATAAAGATGAATCTCCTCCCACGTATACTATATTTGTTCCAGACATTACCGGTGCCACTCAGACTGACGGATATACTCTCACTTCAGTCTGCTATATCCAAATTCATATGGGAAGGAAAAAAACCGAGAGTAAAGGGTATGATTCTAAAAAAGCCAACATTGGAAGGGGGTCTGGCGGTACCTTGTCTGTTATCTTATTACAAAGCGGCACAATTAAGCCAAATCTCCCAATGGCATGTAAACCCGGATTCGAAAAGGTGGGTTGCATTGGAAAGTGAAGCTTGCTCCCCAATCGAGTTAAAAAGCTTGATATGGTTACCCAAAACAGCCTTGAAGCTGCTGAATAAGCCGCTGGCCTCAGTGGCGAACTCGCTGGCTATCTGGGAGGCCAATAAAAGTAAATGTAATCTGATATCTAAAGGATCTCTGATGACTCCATTGTGGGGCAACCCAGATTTTGCTCCAGGCTTGTACAGAAAGGAATTTTCAATTTGGAAGCAATTAGGCATACATAGACTCCGAGATCTAGAGGGGAGCAAAGATATAAAGCCCTTTGCACAAATTAGAGAGGAATCAAATGTCCCCCCCTCAGAAATATTTAGATTTCTCCAATTGCGAGCATTTTACATTAGCGTTACCCCACGACCCCCACTAACCAAGTTTGAAAAGCTCTGTCTAGTTGAGACGGATACCAGGGGACTCATATCGCTGTTGTACAAAGAGGTGATCGGTTCAGGAGTACAAGCTGGCCACAAACTGAGGTACATGGATCAGTGGGAGAGAGATCTGGGTGAAGTCCTAGAGACTGAAGAGTGGAATAGAATAATTATGGCATCTGCCAAGAGCTCTATATGCACAACTTTAAGGGAAAACGCATATAAAGTTTTAATGCGATGGTATCACACTCCCTTGAAATTATCTAAATTCGTACCAGGGTACTCCCCCCTGTGCCCTAGGCAGTGCGGAGCAACGGCTGATTTGCTACATATGCTGTGGTCTTGCCCGAGGATTAAACCGCTTTGGCGAAAAATCAGAGATTGGCTTGAGAAGATTCTAAATGTTAAAATTTCCATGGACCCGTGGCGGTTTCTGCTGAACAGACCGTCCTTGGGGTGGACTAAATCAAGTAATAAACTAGTTGCTTATTTCGCAACAGCTACTCGGTGCGAGATCGCAGCACTATGGAAGCAACCCGAAATTCCCCTAATTCCCAAGATTCGGAACAGAATTTGGTTTGTATGCCAGATGGAGAAATTAACAAGTCTAGTTAATGACACTGGCGAAATTTATCTAAAAATCTGGACACCTTGGTTGGACCAGAGGGACATCCCGGGAGTAGGAAGAGATACTATCCTGCTTTGATAGTAATAGATGCGTTTTCCCTTGAATAACGCTGAGCGTAAGAATCACGCAGAACACATAGTGCCAAGAAAATCCTCGGCAGGCTCGCGAAGTGGGTATCTAAGACTTCGGGTGGATAGGTTCAACTGGAGGTGATAAGGATATAACAACCCTTAGGAGTTGAAACTACACGATTCTATTGGTCCTAGTGAGATTGACTCCCGCACCACACCACCCTCCCCCCCTTCCCTATCCCCTCTCTCCCCTACATCCCCCCCCCTTTTTATTTTATTTTTATTTTTCTGTTAGCTGTATCCCAATACCTGTTTGTGAGAAATGTCAGTTTGTAACACAATTTCTTTGTACAATGTATGGTGAAGATTTTGTTGTACATGTTCTTTGCTGAAAAACTCAATAAAACCAAAGTTATAAAAAAAAAAAAATACCATCCATACCAATTACACAATGAACTAAAGCTATCGTAACAGAGAACCACTTCAAAACATAGAAAAAAGTACACCAACAATTACAATATACTAAAGCAAGGCTTTCCATAACCTACTGTACGGCCTAGAAGCCCAAAACTTACATCTCTCTAATAATAAAATACATTTACCACACATCTATGCATAGCCACAATGATTAACAATACAGAATATCAAGCTTTAACAACAGTATCATTTATTACCCTGTATATATATATATCTGTAGACATACATACATACATACATACAGTGGCAACAAATGATATGCATTTTAAAAAATGAACACATGAAAAAGCAACAAAAAACACAGTTACATTCAATACATTTCTTTCTTTAACTTACCATTACTTGCCCCCACCGACTCCCATTGATCAGCTTACTCACGAACCAATCCACGAACCAATCCACGACACAATCCACGACACAATCCACGACACAATCCACGAAACAATCCAGGAACAGGAAACCATGAAATAAAAAAACATTACAAATTAAACATTAAAATAATAAAACATGACAATCAAGGGTTGTTCTAGTTTTAATCCATGTGAATCTGTATTAAAATACCTTGTTCCGGGGTCTTCTTGCCGTCCGGTGCCACGCCCAGGTCTTCAATCTTCAGGAGGAGGTCCGTCCTCCTCGGCGTCTGTCTTCAAAATGAGACGCCATAGGCTTTTAAAGGCCTATGACGTCACATTTGTCGTCATATGGTTCCCACGGCCCTGATTGGGCCGTGAAAACCATGTGTTTTGGCCGATGTAAAAAAAATTGATGACGTCACTTAAAGGCAATGACAGCACAGCCAATCAGAATGGCTTTGCTGCAATTGCCTTTAAGAAAACGTCATGAAAAGACACATGGCCGGACTCACATGGTACGGCAGCCAATCAGAGCGTGGGAACTCCAACCCTACTCTGATTGGTTCAAGTACCATGTGAGTCCGGCCATGTGTCTTTTCATGACGTTTTCTTAAAGGCAATTGCAGCAAAGCCATTCTGATTGGCTGTGCTGTCATTGCCTTTAAGTGACGTCATCAATTTTTTTTACATCGGCCAAAACACATGGTTTTCACGGCCCAATCAGGGCCGTGGGAACCATATGACGACAAATGTGACGTCATAGGCCTTTAAAAGCCTATGGCGTCTCATTTTGAAGACAGACGCCGAGGAGGACGGACCTCCTCCTGAAGATTGAAGACCTGGGCGTGGCACCGGACGGCAAGAAGACCCCGGAACAAGGTATTTTACTACAGATTCACATGGATTAAAACTAGAACAACCCTTGATTGTCATGTTTTATTATTTTAATGTTTAATTTGTAATGTTTTTTTATTTCATGGTTTCCTGTTCCTGGATTGTTTCGTGGATTGTGTCGTGGATTGTGTCGTGGATTGGTTCGTGGATTGGTTCGTGAGTAAGCTGATCAACGGGAGTCGGTGGGGGCAAGTAATGGTAAGTTAAAGAAAGAAATGTATTGAATGTAACTGTGTTTTTTGTTGCTTTTTCATGTGTTCATTTTTTTAAATGCATATCATTTGTTGCCACTGTATGTATGTATGTATGTATGTATGTCTACAGATATATATATATACAGGGTAATAAATGATACTGTTGTTAAAGCTTGATATTCTGTATTGTTAATCATTGTGGCTATGCATAGATGTGTGGTAAATGTATTTTATTATTAGAGAGATGTAAGTTTTGGGCTTCTAGGCCGTACAGTAGGTTATGGAAAGCCTTGCTTTAGTATATTGTAATTGTTGGTGTACTTTTTTCTATGTTTTGAAGTGGTTCTCTGTTACGATAGCTTTAGTTCATTGTGTAATTGGTATGGATGGTATTTTAATTGTTTAGGGATGTAATTGATGTGTGTTAATTCATTGATGGTGAGTTTATTGGATTAAATAATATACTTCTTGTGATGTATGGCGATTTGAGTGGGATTATTGTATTGTTAACATTGATTTGCAGCGTGACATGTACTTTACATGTTATGCTACATGTATACACTGTAAATGCAATGTTTTAAGAGGCATGTGAGCCTTCAGATTGAATGATTAAATGGGATTTGGTTAGGCAATTGGTTTGTAAATCATTGAGGATGTTATGCATAAGTGTTGTTGGCATTGCAGGATGGCTTCACCCCTTAATTACCTTTCAGGTTAGTACCCGATAAGGTGATTAAGGGGTTCATTGTTATGTTACTGGTATTGAGATGTTTTGGCTATTTATTATTTTGGCAACGGACCCCAAGGATGATGCTGGCGATGGAGACTTCTTATTGATGAGGTTAGTACAATTTAATTCACTTTATTGCCGTATTCAATGTGTTTAATAATGGCCAAATAATGTATTATACCTATGTGGATAATATTTATTTGGCTCATTATTGTACTGTATGTGCTGGGGGAGGGGGTATTGGCCCCAAGGGTATTTGGTAGGACTCCCCTGTGGGTAGTGGGTGAGGGTGGTTAGGCCTCAGGGGTGGGGGGGTTAGTGGGGGAGGGTATGTGGGTGATGGTGGGTTAACCCCTTAATGACTAGCGGTTAATAACCGCTATGATGATTAAGGGGTTAGGGGACAGTACATTGGATGTTTTAATTGTTGTGTCTGTTTTGCAGAAGCGGATGGGGCATGGGCAGGATGAAGAAGAGGATGGCCTTCATCGTGGCAGCCGCACATGGGTGAGTGCTACATGTATTTAATGTCTTTATTGGTGTGTATGTATTGTAAATGGACAACTGCACTATTATCCTTTTGTGGATAATAGTAATGTTGCCCATTACTGTATTGTATGTTGTGTATTGCTGCTATGTTTATTGTGGGCATTTGTCCCCAATAAACATGCTACTATGCGTTAACCCCTTCATTGCCTTAGCGGCTATCCGCTATGGTAATGAAGCAGCATTAATGTATTTTAATAATATTGTGCGGGAGCAGGAGGCCCCCTGAGCTGAAGCGCATTTATTTGTGGCTCAGAGACCCCCTGCTTCCCGAGTTACAGGCCCCGGTTTGGGCCATCGGTTACAGTGTGGACGCCATATTTGTTGCGGGAACGCTATAAACATGGCGGCGACACTGCCACCCGATGACACATACCGGGGCCTGTAACTCGGGAAGCAGGGGGTCCCTGCTCCACAAAGCAACGTGGTTCAGCTCAGGGAACCCCCTGCTCACTGTACAGTATTATAAAAAATACATTCATGCTACTTCATTACCGTAGCACATAGCCGCCAAGGTAAGGAACGAGTCTTTATTGATGTGTGTTTTTTACTGATAGTGTAGATATGCAGAGGGTCTCCGGAGCAGAACCGCGTTGGTTTCAGCTCCGGGGACCCCGTGCTCCCCGAGATACAGGCCCCTTTTGGGGTGCCGGTATCCCTCTGCTTTGTTTACAGGTCGCGGTCACGTGATCGGGACCTTTAAACGTAGAGGGATACCGGCACCTCATAAAGGGGCCTGTATCTCGGGGAGCAGGGGGTCCCCGGAGCTGAAACCAACGCGCTTCAGCTCCGAAGACCCCCTGCACATGTACACTATCAGTAAAAGTTGTTTTTAAATACTTTATTTATTGCCGATGTTTGCGCTGAGAGAGCGGCTTGTCTCTCTCAGCTGCAAACATCTATCGGCAGAAAAGGCCTTATCGGGAGCCAGGCTGTATCGGCACAGGCTCATCGGCAGCTTTGCTTTCGCAGTGCTTCGGCTGGGATCGGAAGGATTCGGCCCTTACTGAATACTGCGAGGGCAAATCGCCAAAATAAAGCCTTTTCGCAATTCTTGCCGAACATTTTGTATCTGGGCTTACTGCATGAGGCCCTAGGTCCTGTGTAGGGTTTAGAGAAAAGTGCACTGGTCTCTGAAATGGGAGTGGGAGAGTTACTGCTAGGTACTGTAACATGATTACGAAACTTTGACAAAGATAACATTGACTCAAAAACTGGAGCTTTAGATGCAATGGCAGAAAATTCAGACATATCAGAGAGGGTACTGTTAAAAGCATGAGTTTTAACATTAGTGATAGGCATATCACATACTACAGGGGAGTTAGAGGAAGGGAAACTTTGGTTTGAAACAGGGGACTTGGAAACCTGATCGGTCAATGCAGGAAAGGAAGGCTCTAAGGAAAGAGATTTAGAGACACAGGCAAGGATTTCAACTTTCTGAGAAACTGGAGGGGTAACACTAAGTGCTGTAATGGTTTAAGAGACAGGGACGCTGGCCTTTGGAGTGGGAACTTGAGAAGTAACATGGGCTAAAACAGGCATTGCAGGAAGGACTGAGAAAAGGGAGGTGGAGTCAGTAGCAGGGACCGTGGCAAATTCCTCTTTTGGCTTAAGAGGCACAAAATCAATTTGGTTATTAGCAGGAGAAGGAGGTGCCCCTAGGGGTTTAATAACAGGACTGGTAGCACAGGGAAGCAGTCCCATAACAGCGTCGCAGGCGAGGATAGGATCCCACATTCTTATGTACTGGTCCAAAGAAAGGGACAGTTCGTAAAGCATATTCTGAGACTGCGCTAGTATTTCAGAAAGGGACAGGTTTTTAGACCGAGACTGGCTTAAACCCACCTCAGCGGAGTCTGAGTTTGTGGGGCCGAGCATACTGTCACGGTTGTGCTCGCCACAAACCAGGGTCGGACCGCGTGGCTGAGGTGAGGTTGTATCAAAAGGTGTGGGTTTGTTTTTTTTCCCTCTTAACTCTGTGCTGTTAATTGACTAACTGGAACAAGCTGATTTATTGGGGCGGGGGGAGGGTCATGTGACTGCTTTAGGCCTGGGACCCGCTGCGCCCGGTGGCGCGGGTGGCCGCGTGAGCGCAACTCACCATTGCTGTTTATCCTCACGATCCGGTCCCAGTCCCTCCTCACTGCCAACTGACTACGTACTGTGACGCGTCAGCCAGCAGGGGATACAAGAGAATTGTGTTCCCATGCGGCAATGCGTCACATGGTACGCGAAGGGGCCAATCTTAGACTGGCTCCCATCAACCAATGGCAAGCCAGCTGGTGCTAGCCAATGGGAGCAAATTTTTTCAAACACGGAAGAGGGAAAACTTGTGTTTGAAAACATTGCTTTCAAGCCATTCAGCTTGTAGGTTGCTTGCAGTTTGCTGCTAGCTTTATTTATTTAATTTATTATAGTTACATAGTTACATAGTAGATGAGGTTGAAAAAAGACGTCCGTCCATCAAGTTCAACCTATGCTAAATTTAGGCAACAGATACTTTATCCTATATCTATACTTACTTATTGATCCAGAGGAAGGCTGTCAGGATCGCCTAGACCTCCTGCTTAGCCATAGTTCTTCTTTGTCCACTGGGTGTGCTGCTGCCTTCTGTTGGCTCTGGGTTCCTCTGTCTGTCTGTCTTCTTGTTGCTCCTGTCTCTGTCCTTTATAGCTCTGCTTCCTGTCTGTTGCTTTTGCCTTTGCTTGAAGTCAGACTCCTTCAGTATTGCTCATGCCTCTGATTCCTGATCTGTTCCTGTACCTGTACCTGAATCTGAGTCTGTTCACAGTAAAAGCCCTGGCTAGTAATCTGGCTTGTCCCTGTTTGTTCCTGCTCCCCGGTCTCAGTCCCTGCTCCCTGTTCTCAGTCCCTGTCCTGCCCCGCCTGTCCTGTTCCAGTCTCCTCGTTGCCGACCTCTGCTTGTTACCTGACTTCGCTACCTGCTGCCTGCCTCGGACCCCTGCTTGTTACCTGACTTCGCTACCTGCCGCCTGCCTCGGACCCCTGCTTGTGACCCCTACTACGCTCGTGCTGTTCCGGCCACTGAGATCCTACCCGCCACAGGAGTCTCCCGTGACAGAAAGCAAAGGCCACTTCTGGATCTCGCTGGAACAGATTCTTCTTCTGCCTGCACCCTTTCCTGCCTGCTGCAGCAGACCACATCCGCATGGTTGAAGATAAGTACTTTCGTTTCTTTTTTGGAAAATCCCAGTTGGGAAGGTTTTCTTTTGCTGCTAAGTGTTCTGCAAGAATTGTTGCGTTCATAACGAAAAAACATTTTTGCTGAGACTAGAACTGTTGCTGCAGAGACTATTGCAGCTTTCTTTGAGATTTTTCTTTTTGTACAGTGCCTGGGTTTACCCTTGCAGTACCTGTTGCCACCTTTTTAGACTCTGACTTTTCATTTCCTGAACAAGGCTTGTCTCTGCATCACTGGTTGGACCACTGCTGTTCACAGGGTTCCCATTTCAAAAGACAAGAGTGCTTCTATTATTTTGTTACTGCATACTGTGATTTTTCCTGCAATCTGTAGTTTTTCATATGATTGGTTCTAAGTTTTCAGGTTTACCTGCAAGTTCCCCTAAAGTTTGTTTCTCTGCAACATATGATATCCCTACGCCTGATAGCAAAGGTTTCAGATTTGACTGCAGGGTTCTCTGTCTGATATCCCTACGCCTGATATCAAAGGTTTGAGATTTGACTGCAGGGTTCTCTGTCTGATATTCCTATGTCCGATGTCAAAAGTTACAGATCTAACTACAAGTTTTCTCTGTATTAGTTTCCTGCTGTCTATGATATTTCTTTGCCTGATATCTAAAGTTTCAGATTCAACTGCAGGTTTTCTTTGTCTGTATGATATCCCTATGCCTGATGCCTAAAGATTCAGATGTAACTGCAGGCTCTCTCTGTCTGTATGATATCCCTATGCCTGGTTTCAAAAATTTCAGATATAACTACAGGTTTATCTGTCTATGTTTTTTCCTTGCATTTATAAATCTCTGTGACTGATGCTAAAGTCTCAAAAGGTCAGCTCTCCTATCTTGTGTCTCTCTGTGTCTAATATTCCTGTTGTTCATTCTAATGCTTCTGTTTTAAAAACACATTTCCTCTTTACTGGTTTCTTGGGAAGTGTGGTTTCCCCATGTCTGAAATTATGGCTCCCACTCAAACAGTCTTGAGCAGTAAATGTGAACACAGTACCACTGATTCTTCAGAACTTCTCAAAGCAAGGAAGAAGAAGAAAAAGAAGGGAGGCATTACTGTGGAAGTTGCAGAAGGAATTAAGAATGAAAATTTAACCTCAGAGTCTGCATTTGATGAAAGAGATATTATGCTGCAACTTAAGGCAACTCACAGACGTATCCCAAGAATAGTGGAAGAGAAGAAAGATGCCCCTACTCAGACGCTTCAAGCTGCACAGAAAGCAATTGATTGTCTTCATGGACGTTTAGATAAGGAGCAAGAAGCTAATTCTGCACTACAGAGCTGTCTATCCTCAGCAATTGCTAAGTGTGTTCTCCAGGAAAAAGAAAAGCACCAGTTGGAGAGTGACCTGGATGTCATGTCAGGTGAGCTGGAGAAGGCATATGCTGATGCTGCTGAAAATCGGCGCCTCGCTTCTAAAAGTAACAAATTCCTGGAAAGTTCTATGAAGGAAATTGACAGGCTAAATACAGAGCTTAAAGTCTCCCAGGAGGACATTTGTTACTTCAAAAAAGAGATGGAAGTCGATCGGGAGGAGAGATGCTACTTGAAAACAGAGATACGTTCGATGAGAGACGCCTCCGAAGAGTTAAATAGTAGGTTTGAAACTATAAACCAAATGAGTAAGAACTTCTCTATCCAAGCCAGTGAAGGAGATAAAAGACTCCATGAATCAGAAGAGGAGAACAGACTATTGATAGAAGAAAAGTCAAGGATGCAATTAGCGCTGGAAAAAGAGGGTGACTGGGAAAAAGAAAAATATCAGTTGGAGAAAGACAGGTTGATCTTGTCAAGTAAGCTGGAGAAGGCCTATGCTGATTCTGCCCAGTACCAGACTTTCATGGCTCAAGTTGACGCAGCACTGGAAGCATCTCAGAAAGAGGTTCACAGGCTTACTACAGAGCTGAAAGCCTCTAAGGAGAAGAGTTGCCACTTCAACACTATGTTCATTGAGAGAAATCGTCGAAGGGTTAAATATCAGTTTTGAAACTGTAACCCAAGAGTGCAAGAATCTCTATGTCCAAGTCAGTGAAGGAGATAAGAAACTCCATAAATTAGGAGAGGAGAAGAAACAGTTGGCCCAGGAAAAGTTGGATGTGCAGACAGTACAGCAGAATGCAGAGAGAGTGCTGCAAGAAGAACGTGTCTCCCTGGAGCGGCGCACACAAGCAGAAAATATGCTGCAGAGTCAGCTGCGAGAACTGCGTACACATCTGCAGGACACCAAGGAGAAAGGGGTGAATGCTGAAGAAAAACAGCGAGTTCTGCAGGAAGAAAGTTTCCAGACTGCCTACAAAATAAAGATGCTGCAAGATTATTTGAGTACCCAGTGTGTCTCCAAAGAACAGCATGAGGAGCTGAAGGCCACACTGAGCATAACCAGAGCCTCTCTGGAGGAAGAGCTAAAGGTAGCAGCTGAACACACATTTCAGCAACTCACAGCGCTGCAGGCGCAGATCGCTGAGCTCAAGACACAGCTTGCCAAAAAGGAGGAGAGAGAGAAGGTGTCCGTCTGTCAGATGGCTGGCCTGACACAGCGCTATGAGGTCAAAATGGCCGATGCCTGCAAATTATTGGACCACACAGCCTGTGATAAGATCCGGCTGCAGCTGGAGCTGGACAATGCCCGGGAGGAGTACCGGCAGCTGCAGATCAGAAATGAAGAAGATGAAACATATTTAAGTTTTACTCTGAGTCAGCTGGGAGATATGGAGTCGCGACGCAACTCCAAAGAAGCCGAACTGACAACTGCATTGAGTGTGAAAAGAAGTGCAGAAGGACAGCTTCAAGAGCTGAAAAATCAAATAGCTGGTCTTAATGAGATTTTAGGTGATACCACGAAACGGCGGTCACAAGAAGAGACCACGAAGAGTGAACTCTGTGTCCCCACTGACTCATGTAGAAAGGCTGCACCCGTCTTTGATGCCCACGTTTCTGATGTCTCTGCCCCTGCATTTGGGTTGAAAGCACCCATTCGAAGGTTCCTTGCAGCACCCAATGTACCTGTAGAGTACCCTCTGCCCGCTGACAAACCACCAGAGGTGGGTCACCTTGAGTCCTCTTTTTATCAAGGCCTCCTGGAAGAGCCTGGAGGATCGTCCGGAGAATGCTCTTGAGAGGGGGGAGTAATGTCAGGATCGCCTAGACCTCCTGCTTAGCCATAGTTCTTCTTTGTCCACTGGGTGTGCTGCTGCCTTCTGTTGGCTCTGGGTTTCTCTGTCTGTCAGTCTGTCTTCTTGTTGCTCCTGTCTCTGTCCTTTATAGCTCTGCTTCCTGTCTGTTGCTTTTGTCTTTGCTTGAAGTCAGACTCCTTCAGTATTGCTCATGCCTCTGATTCCTGATCTGTTCCTGTACCTGTACCTGTATCTGAGTCTGTTCACAGTAAAAGCCCTTGCTAGTAATCTGGCTTGTCCCTGTTTGTTCCTGCTCCCCGGTCTCAGTCCCTGCTCCCTGTTCTCAGTCCCTGTCCTGCCCCGCCTGTCCTGTTCCAGTCTCCTCGTTGCCGACCTCTGCTTGTTACCTGACTTCGCTACCTGCCGCGTGCCTCGGACCCCTGCTTGTTACCTGACTTCGCTACCTGCCGCCTGCCGCGGACCCCTGCTTGTGACCCCTACTATGCTCGTGCTGTTCCAGCCACCGAGATCCTACCCACCACAGGAGTCTCCCGTGACAAAGGCAAACAAAAAACCCCATTAAGGGGAAAAATTAATTCCTTCCTGACTCCAAGAATTGGCAATCGAATTAATCCCTGCATCAACATCCTTCCCATGTATGCTTCTTTGGTATATCCCTGTATACCTTTCCCATCTAAAAAGATGTCCAACCTTTTTTTTGAACAAATCTATTGTATCTGCCATCACAGTCTCCACGGGTAATGAATTCCACATTTTAACTGCCCTTACTGTAAAGAACCCTTTCCTTTGTTGCTGGTGAAATTTCCTTTCCTCCAACCTTAAGGGATGGCCCGAGTCCTTTGTACTGCCCGTGGGATGAATAGTTCTTTTGAAAGCTCCTTGTATTGTCCCTGAATATATTTGTATATAGTTATCATATCCCCTCTTAGACGCCTCTTTTCTAATGTAAATAAATCTAATTTAGCTAGCCTCTCTTTATAAGTTAGAATGTCCATCCCCTTTATTAATTTGGTGGCTCTTCTCTGCACTCTCTCTAGTTCCATAATGTCTTTTCTTAGGATTGGTGCCCAAAATTGTACTCCATATTCAAGGTGTGGTCTTATTAATGCTTTGTAAAGGGGCATAATTATGTTTACTTCCCTTCCATCCATTGCCCGTTTGATGCAAGATAAGAAAATAAGTTAGATATTCTATTACATTTATTTATTTATTATTTATTTGTTATCTATTTAGTATAGTTATTTATTATAATTTATTATATTTATTTATTTATTATATCTGTTCAATATAGTTATTTTATATTTATTTACTTATGAACATGGATAGCTCTAGCATAGAACAGCTGATATCGGCGGTATATAAGCGTGATCCACTTTGGAATCAGAAGGCCAACACATACCATGACCGTTACCTGGGCAAGAAATTGTGGAGCGAGATTGGAGAAATAATGTCTTGTGGAAGTAAGTAAATATGAAATTAAACTGTCTGAATATTTTATATAAATAGTATTGATGTCATTTAGTAACTTAAGTGCATTAAGTTACTGTTTAGAATTTAATATACATGCATTAAGTTAATCATTTGTATCTTTACGAATTTTGTGATGGCCGTATATAGGGTGTATATATATATAGACCATACGATACCGGTTGCAACACGACATCAAGGGCAGCACGCAAGTAAGTAAATCAAAAATGTTCTATATTTGATAGAAGACACAAAAACCGACGTTTCGGTCCCCCAGTGTGACCTTTCTCAAGGTGGTGCAATTGAATGCAGTGCACAATACATATATATATATATACCCCAAACCCCAGTGCAATTCAACAAAACCAATCACAGTTAATAAGCCTCACCTGCCTATGTGACATGCATCCACAGTATCAGCAGGTAAAGAGCATCCATTTTGAATATATTAACTCTATATTTGTTTACCTGATATGTGTTTAGGCATGCGCAAAAGGCTCAGGAATTGCATAATGTTACTGCTGAGAGACTACATAAATCTGCCAGACCCAGCGATATCTTGGATAACCGGAGAGAGTGCGCATGGGCTAAACTGATCTGGAGCTGATACCTGGATAGATTAACTATTTCAGGGACGTGCAAAATACACATTGTAACTGCAAGTGAAGCGAAACATGTGAAACACCTGATGTGCTCACCGTAAATGTGCAAAAAATGTGAGGGAATAAAACATATATACACACGTGTGGATGACGTGGCTGACTGGAATCTAGGTCAATATATAAATGCTGAAAGCACTCAGCCATATAACGCCTAATGCATAGTGTAAGAAATGATAATGCAATGATGACTGTATGCATCCTGTCAGGAAGCGACACCTTAAAAACCAACAAAAATACATAATGCAGACAATGTCAAATAGAGAAACTGGTAATAAATGCTGTGTCACACTCTCAGAAAACATTGCTACAGGTGGCTCTTGACTAAAAGGGACCTGAGGTATCTGACACACTGTAATGCACCAGCATACATAGAAAGTGAAACAGTGCATCAAAGCATAATAATTTGCACAAACAAAAAAGACAGTATATAAATGCTGAAAGCACTCAGCCATAGAACGCATAATGCGTAGTGTAAGAAATGATAATGCATTGATGACTATGTATCCTTTCAGGAAGCCACACCTTAAATACTAACATAAACACATAATGCAGACACTGTCACATGGAGAAACTAGTGATAAATTGAAGGCAGAATAAATGCTGTGTGTCTCACTCTCAGCAAACATTGCCACAGGTGGATCTTGACTGCAAGGGACCTAAGGTGCCTGACATGATGGAGGAAATGCGGCTAACTGGCTGACACCCCTAGGCAGTATGCGCTGGTTTTGCTGTTAAAGATGAATCCTAGTATCAGCAGGCAGCTCAATGGGCCAGGTGCGGAGATTACAGGAAACAGCTTAATCTGAAGTCCTCATTTAGACCCCGTGGGCTCAATGTGCCCAAACTGTAGATGAGTCTGGCTTCAAGCTGTAGTAGTGTCCTGTTGCGATTCCCTCCTCTCCCCGACATCCGTGCCTGGGCAATTGACATACAATTAAATGGATTATATATATATATATATATATATATATATATATATTGTATATATATTGTATATATATACACTGTGTATTGCCCCATGCCTGATGTGTAGGCCCTAATTGTGTACAATGTGTATTGCCCCATGTAGAGCTGTGACATCATCGCGTTTGTGTTGGTGTATTTGGAGTCCCTGGCTTTCCTGCGCTCCGGCTGGCGGTAATTTCAAGTGTTGGCCACCATTGTATGAGGGAGCAAAGGACGTGCAGGCATTGGATGCCTTTATATCTTGCTGCCAATTCGGGATAGGAGTTCATGGTGAACCTGGGCTGTTTACATCCACTCTGCAAACCTGGGACTCACCCTACCACCGCAGATGACCACAATAGAGATTTCTCTCCCACGAATGGTTCTGTTTAAAATCCTGTAAGTGCACATTCTTATGGGTTGCTGATTTTTTAAATAAATGTACCTTATTTTTTTACTAAGTTACGTGCTATGGCGCTTGCGCTTTTGTTTGTTTTTTGTGTGTATATATATATATATATATATATATATATATATATATATATATATATATATATATATATATATATACACACATGTGTGTGGGTGGTGTGTGTATGTATATGTATATATATATATATATATTTATCCATCCATACAAGCACGTGAACTAAAAGAAAGAAAATTATTTGGAAGCGCAGTCAAAGGGGATAGTGGTAAAACTAAACACTTTTATAATAGAAGGTAGAAAAAACAGGATATTCAGCGCTCGTGCTGTGTGATGGTGTGGATGATCCCTTTGCAGCATTTACATAAAGCGTCTCCCCAGAAACTCTCAAATCTAGGTGAACCCCCCTAAGGAAGGGGGGAAGGCACCCTGAAAAACAAGATAATAAAAAATGCACAAATGCGCACCAGGGATTAGTGGAAGGTAATTTATTAAAAATACACAAAAACTGAGGGGATCCAACCCCACCTCAGAACAGCTGTGCAGCTGGACGGCTAAGTACTACCAAGGAGAACACCTAATGGTGACTAAACCCTAAGCTGCACAGTATACAAATACAGTGAAATTTATATAAAAAACATGAAAGAAAAAAACAAACATGAAAACAACCTATCAACAGATTTGTATAGAAACCGCCATAGGGTTGGGCACTGGCAAGGGGAAACGGACACTTACACTGAGACAGTCAGCAGACTCGCGGTGTCTGCACAGGATCCAGATCTCGGCACCGCGGAGATGGATAAAACCCTGCTGTCTCCTGCAGGCTCCGTCTCAGCTTACCAGCATACACGCGCAGGATGACCTGTCGTGACTTTTATAATAGATCGTGTCCCTAAGATCACAATCAATGACAACAAAAGATCACAATTGAATCAAACAATAACAATTATTAAAATAAGTACTGGTGTGCAAATGAAGCAAGTTCCTGCTTGTTGAGTCTCAGAGGGATTAACAACGGGAAAATTCCGGCTTTAGATCAGAGTCCTTGGGACCCAGGAGACTGCCCCGAGATGAAAACGTGAACTGTCAGGGCATATGTTGGTAGAGAGGGGTACCCCAGGGTTGAGCCAATGCTCAGTGTGCTCACCCTGAATCCACTGATGATCCATGGGGGTCCGATGGTTCTCTCCAAATCACAACCTCCCCTGTCACGCTGTAAAGGTTGCTGGCACCGCACAGCACTCCGGGTGTCCGGGTCTGACGTCACTTCCGGATATGACGCACAGACACTTCCCGGCTGGCTCTGGGCTGTGTCTGACCTCCTCCGATCCCCCTCCGCAGTGATGCTGTCCGATAGGCCGGCAAACAAGCCCAAGACAGGTGCCGCTAACGTGGACCCAATTCGCTGTGTTGCTTGCTTCACTCCAATACACCAAATGAAAGCGTAAACCCTATGCTCCTCCTCCTACGCGTTTCACCATTAGATGGCTTTGTCCCACAACCGGGAAGGGTCTGTGCGTCATATCCGGAAGTGACGTCAGACCTGGACACCTGGAGGGCTGTGCGGTGCCAGCAACCTTTACAGCGTGACCCGGGAGGTTGTGATTTGGAGAGAACCATCGGACCCCCACGGATCATCAGTGGATTCAGGGTGAGCACACTGAGCATTGGCTCAACCCTGGGGTACCCCTCTCTACCAACATATGCCCTGACAGTTCACGTTTTCATCTCGGGGCAATCTCCTGGGTCCCAAGGACTCTGATCTAAAGCCGGGATTTTCCCGTTGTTAACCCCTCTGAGACTCAAGAAGCAGGAACTTGCTTCATTTGCACACCAGTACTTATTTTAATATTTTTATTGTTTGATTCAATTGTGATCTTTTGTTGTCATTGATTGTGATCTTAGGGACACGATCTATTATAAAAGTGTTTAGTTTTACCACTACCCCTTTGACTGCTCTTCCAAATAATTTTCTTTCTTTTTGTACCTTACATCAGGGACTGGGGTTCCTTGTTTAGGAAGCTGCACTACAAATTGGGTTTTGGTTTTCTTACACACTTATCAATTTATTTTGCAAGACCCTTCACGCTCCGGATTGGTTCATGTCACATGATTTATTGTATATTCATTCAATATTTTTAGTCCCCTATTTTTAGTAGCATCTATATTTGGCGCACTCCATTTCCTTTTTTGCTTTTGTTCTAAACACGTGACCTGTAGGCCCTATTGTGTACAATGTGTATTGCCCCATGCCTGATGTGTAGGCCCTATTATATATATATATATGTACACACACACACACACGCACACGTGTGGGTGGTGTGTGTGTATGTATGTGTATATATCTATATATATATCTATATATATATCTATATATATAGATATATATATAATCAAAAAATAAATAGATGATACCGTTCTGTGGCTAACGAAATGCTTTTATTTGTGCTCGCACAAATAAAAGCATTTCGTTAGCCACAGAACGGTATAATCTATTTAATTTTGGGTTATTGAAGCTCGGCTAACACGGTACTGATACCTCTACATGTATATATGTATGTATGTATGTATATATATGTATGTATATATATATATATATATATATATATATATATATATATATCCATACAAACACGTGAACTGTAGGCCCTAATTGTGTACAATGTGTATTGCCCCATGCCTTAAGTGTAGGCCCTATTGTGTTACAACAATTGAAAGTATTTTTCCATTTTTGTCTAATATTTTGCTTTTTTATTTTTAGCTGAAATCGTGCGTAACAAGTGGAAGAACTTGCGGGATTCCTTCCGTAGGGAGTTTAATAAAATTAAACATCCACGCTCAGGGGACGCAGCAACAAGTGTACATGAGTACACATCTTCGTGGCCATACTTCATCATGATGCTCTTCCTAAAAGAGCAAATGACGCCTGCACGGATTGTCTGCAATCTACAAAACAGCAACAGCGAAATCCCAGCGAATTCCACGGATATTACGCTGGATGTAAGTGTGGTGGACACTTCCTTCAGCGAGATCCCGCCATCCCCATCAGAACCTCCATCCAAGAAAAGGAAGCCGAATAATGATTACAAAAATAAATTAAAGCCCTAGAAGAAAATAAAATTTCAATATTATCTAATGCATTTATTGAACCACCACCTGTAGAAAGAAGACTGTGAGGACTTATTTTTTTTCAAAAGTCTACTACCACTGATCAAGACTTTTGATCCGATCAAAAAATTAACTGTGCAAAATCAAATCAACATGGTTGTGGTGAATGCGATGCAAGACAATTAGTATGTTTATAGTGCACTCAAGTTACATTTTTTCTGTATGTATGTATGTATGTTTTTATACCACGAATGTTAAACCACCACCTCCTCCCTAAAGTTAATAAAGTTTATTTTTTATTCAATATTTTTTCGTTTATTATGATATTTAATGTTAAAGGTAATAGCATGAAGGAGAGGGGGCAATAGGAGGACAGGATAGCGGGCGTATGAGAGGGCAGGATAGAGGGCATGAACTTGGGACATAATAGGTGATTTATAAAGAACACAATATTTAAAATGAAATATGTTTTATTGAACTTTTCAGGATAGGGGCACATACTCCATAAATTAGGAGAGGAGAAGAAACAGTTGGCCCAGGAAAAGTTGGATGTGCAGACAGTACAGCAGAATGCAGAGAGAGTGCTGCAAGAAGAACGTGTCTCCCTGGAGCGGCGCACACAAGCAGAAAATATGCTGCAGAGTCAGCTGCGAGAACTGCGTACACATCTGCAGGACACCAAGGAGAAAGGGGTGAATGCTGAAGAAAAACAGCAAGTTCTGCAGGAAGAAAGTTTCCAGACTGCCTACAAAATAAAGATGCTGCAAGATTATTTGAGTACCCAGTGTGTCTCCAAAGAACAGCATGAGGAGCTGAAGGCCACACTGAGCATAACCAGAGCCTCTCTGGAGGAAGAGCTAAAGGTAGCAGCTGAACACACATTTCAGCAACTCACAGCGCTGCAGGCGCAGATCGCTGAGCTCAAGACACAGCTTGCCAAAAAGGAGGAGAGAGAGAAGGTGTCCGTCTGTCAGATGGCTGGCCTGACACAGCGCTATGAGGTCAAAATGGCCGATGCCTGCAAATTATTGGACCACACAGCCTGTGATAAGATCCGGCTGCAGCTGGAGCTGGACAATGCCCGGGAGGAGTACCGGCAGCTGCAGATCAGAAATGAAGAAGATGAAACATATTTAAGTTTTACTCTGAGTCAGCTGGGAGATATGGAGTCGCGACGCAACTCCAAAGAAGCCGAACTGACAACTGCATTGAGTGTGAAAAGAAGTGCAGAAGGACAGCTTCAAGAGCTGAAAAATCAAATAGCTGGTCTTAATGAGATTTTAGGTGATACCACGAAACGGCGGTCACAAGAAGAGACCACGAAGAGTGAACTCTGTGTCCCCACTGACTCATGTAGAAAGGCTGCACCCGTCTTTGATGCCCACGTTTCTGATGTCTCTGCCCCTGCATCTGGGTTGAAAGCACCCATTCGAAGGTTCCTTGCAGCACCCAATGTACCTGTAGAGTACCCTCTGCCCGCTGACAAACCACCAGAGGTGGGTCACCTTGAGTCCTCTTTTTATCAAGGCCTCCTGGAAGAGCCTGGAGGATCGTCCGGAGAATGCTCTTGAGAGGGGGGAGTAATGTCAGGATCGCCTAGACCTCCTGCTTAGCCATAGTTCTTCTTTGTCCACTGGGTGTGCTGCTGCCTTCTGTTGGCTCTGGGTTTCTCTGTCTGTCAGTCTGTCTTCTTGTTGCTCCTGTCTCTGTCCTTTATAGCTCTGCTTCCTGTCTGTTGCTTTTGTCTTTGCTTGAAGTCAGACTCCTTCAGTATTGCTCATGCCTCTGATTCCTGATCTGTTCCTGTACCTGTACCTGTACCTGTATCTGAGTCTGTTCACAGTAAAAGCCCTTGCTAGTAATCTGGCTTGTCCCTGTTTGTTCCTGCTCCCCGGTTCAGTCCCTGCTCCCTGTTCTCAGTCCCTGTCCTGCCCCGCCTGTCCTGTTCCAGTCTCCTCGTTGCCGACCTCTGCTTGTTACCTGACTTCGCTACCTGCCGCCTGCCTCGGACCCCTGCTTGTTACCTGACTTCGCTACCTGCCGCCTGCCGCGGACCCCTGCTTGTGACCCCTACTATGCTCGTGCTGTTCCAGCCACCGAGATCCTACCCACCACAGGAGTCTCCCGTGACAAAGGCAAACAAAAAACCCCATTAAGGGGAAAAATTAATTCCTTCCTGACTCCAAGAATTGGCAATCGAATTAATCCCTGCATCAACATCCTTCCCATGTATGCTTCTTTGGTATATCCCTGTATACCTTTCCCATCTAAAAAGATGTCCAACCTTTTTTTTGAACAAATCTATTGTATCTGCCATCACAGTCTCCACGGGTAATGAATTCCACATTTTAACTGCCCTTACTGTAAAGAACCCTTTCCTTTGTTGCTGGTGAAATTTCCTTTCCTCCAACCTTAAGGGATGGCCCGAGTCCTTTGTACTGCCCGTGGGATGAATAGTTCTTTTGAAAGCTCCTTGTATTGTCCCTGAATATATTTGTATATAGTTATCATATCCCCTCTTAGACGCCTCTTTTCTAATGTAAATAAATCTAATTTAGCTAGCCTCTCTTTATAAGTTAGAATGTCCATCCCCTTTATTAATTTGGTGGCTCTTCTCTGCACTCTCTCTAGTTCCATAATGTCTTTTCTTAGGATTGGTGCCCAAAATTGTACTCCATATTCAAGGTGTGGTCTTATTAATGCTTTGTAAAGGGGCATAATTATGTTTACTTCCCTTCCATCCATTGCCCGTTTGATGCAAGATAAGAAAATAAGTTAGATATTCTATTACATTTATTTATTTATTATTTATTTGTTATCTATTTAGTATAGTTATTTATTATAATTTATTATATTTATTTATTTATTATATCTGTTCAATATAGTTATTTTATATTTATTTACTTATGAACATGGATAGCTCTAGCATAGAACAGCTGATATCGGCGGTATATAAGCGTGATCCACTTTGGAATCAGAAGGCCAACACATACCATGACCGTTACCTGGGCAAGAAATTGTGGAGCGAGATTGGAGAAATAATGTCTTGTGGAAGTAAGTAAATATGAAATTAAACTGTCTGAATATTTTATATAAATAGTATTGATGTCATTTAGTAACTTAAGTGCATTAAGTTACTGTTTAGAATTTAATATACATGCATTAAGTTAATCATTTGTATCTTTACGAATTTTGTGATGACCGTATATAGGGTGTATATATATATAGACCATACGATACCGGTTGCAACACGACATCAAGGGCAGCACGCAAGTAAGTAAATCAAAAATGTTCTATATTTGATAGAAGACACAAAAACCGACGTTTCGGTCCCCCAGTGTGACCTTTCTCAAGGTGGTGCAATTGAATGCAGTGCACAATACATATATATATATACCCCAAACCCCAGTGCAATTCAACAAAACCAATCACAGTTAATAAGCCTCACCTGCCTATGTGACATGCATCCACAGTATCAGCAGGTAAAGAGCATCCATTTTGAATATATTAACTCTATATTTGTTTACCTGATATGTGTTTAGGCATGCGCAAAAGGCTCAGGAATTGCATAATGTTACTGCTGAGAGACTACATAAATCTGCCAGACCCAGCGATATCTTGGATAACCGGAGAGAGTGCGCATGGGCTAAACTGATCTGGAGCTGATACCTGGATAGATTAACTATTTCAGGGACGTGCAAAATACACATTGTAACTGCAAGTGAAGCGAAACATGTGAAACACCTGATGTGCTCACCGTAAATGTGCAAAAAATGTGAGGGAATAAAACATATATACACACGTGTGGATGACGTGGCTGACTGGAATCTAGGTCAATATATAAATGCTGAAAGCACTCAGCCATATAACGCCTAATGCATAGTGTAAGAAATGATAATGCAATGATGACTGTATGCATCCTGTCAGGAAGCGACACCTTAAAAACCAACAAAAATACATAATGCAGACAATGTCAAATAGAGAAACTGGTAATAAATGCTGTGTCACACTCTCAGAAAACATTGCTACAGGTGGCTCTTGACTAAAAGGGACCTGAGGTATCTGACACACTGTAATGCACCAGCATACATAGAAAGTGAAACAGTGCATCAAAGCATAATAATTTGCACAAACAAAAAAGACAGTATATAAATGCTGAAAGCACTCAGCCATAGAACGCATAATGCGTAGTGTAAGAAATGATAATGCATTGATGACTATGTATCCTTTCAGGAAGCCACACCTTAAATACTAACATAAACACATAATGCAGACACTGTCACATGGAGAAACTAGTGATAAATTGAAGGCAGAATAAATGCTGTGTGTCTCACTCTCAGCAAACATTGCCACAGGTGGATCTTGACTGCAAGGGACCTAAGGTGCCTGACATGATGGAGGAAATGCGGCTAACTGGCTGACACCCCTAGGCAGTATGCGCTGGTTTTGCTGTTAAAGATGAATCCTAGTATCAGCAGGCAGCTCAATGGGCCAGGTGCGGAGATTACAGGAAACAGCTTAATCTGAAGTCCTCATTTAGACCCCGTGGGCTCAATGTGCCCAAACTGTAGATGAGTCTGGCTTCAAGCTGTAGTAGTGTCCTGTTGCGATTCCCTCCTCTCCCCGACATCCGTGCCTGGGCAATTGACATACAATTAAATGGATTATATATATATATATATATATATATATATATTGTATATATATTGTATATATATACACTGTGTATTGCCCCATGCCTGATGTGTAGGCCCTAATTGTGTACAATGTGTATTGCCCCATGTAGAGCTGTGACATCATCGCGTTTGTGTTGGTGTATTTGGAGTCCCTGGCTTTCCTGCGCTCCGGCTGGCGGTAATTTCAAGTGTTGGCCACCATTGTATGAGGGAGCAAAGGACGTGCAGGCATTGGATGCCTTTATATCTTGCTGCCAATTCGGGATAGGAGTTCATGGTGAACCTGGGCTGTTTACATCCACTCTGCAAACCTGGGACTCACCCTACCACCGCAGATGACCACAATAGAGATTTCTCTCCCACGAATGGTTCTGTTTAAAATCCTGTAAGTGCACATTCTTATGGGTTGCTGATTTTTAAAATAAATGTACCTTATTTTTTTACTAAGTTACGTGCTATGGCGCTTGCGCTTTTGTTTGTTTTTTGTGTATATATATATATATATATATATATATATATATATATATATATATATATATATATACACACATGTGTGTGGGTGGTGTGTGTATGTATATGTATATATATATATATATATATTTATCCATCCATACAAACACGTGAACTAAAAGAAAGAAAATTATTTGGAAGCGCAGTCAAAGGGGATAGTGGTAAAACTAAACACTTTTATAATAGAAGGTAGAAAAAACAGGATATTCAGCGCTCGTGCTGTGTGATGGTGTGGATGATCCCTTTGCAGCATTTACATAAAGCGTCTCCCCAGAAACTCTCAAATCTAGGTGAACCCCCCTAAGGAAGGGGGGAAGGCACCCTGAAAAACAAGATAATAAAAAATGCACAAATGCGCACCAGGGATTAGTGGAAGGTAATTTATTAAAAATACACAAAAACTGAGGGGATCCAACCCCACCTCAGAACAGCTGTGCAGCTGGACGGCTAAGTACTACCAAGGAGAACACCTAATGGTGACTAAACCCTAAGCTGCACAGTATACAAATACAGTGAAATTTATATAAAAAACATGAAAGAAAAAAACAAACATGAAAACAACCTATCAACAGATTTGTATAGAAACCGCCATAGGGTTGGGCACTGGCAAGGGGAAACGGACACTTACACTGAGACAGTCAGCAGACTCGCGGTGTCTGCACAGGATCCAGATCTCGGCACCGCGGAGATGGATAAAACCCTGCTGTCTCCTGCAGGCTCCGTCTCAGCTTACCAGCATACACGCGCAGGATGACCTGTCGTGACTTTTATAATAGATCGTGTCCCTAAGATCACAATCAATGACAACAAAAGATCACAATTGAATCAAACAATAACAATTATTAAAATAAGTACTGGTGTGCAAATGAAGCAAGTTCCTGCTTGTTGAGTCTCAGAGGGATTAACAACGGGAAAATTCCGGCTTTAGATCAGAGTCCTTGGGACCCAGGAGACTGCCCCGAGATGAAAACGTGAACTGTCAGGGCATATGTTGGTAGAGAGGGGTACCCCAGGGTTGAGCCAATGCTCAGTGTGCTCACCCTGAATCCACTGATGATCCGATGGTTCTCTCCAAATCACAACCTCCCCTGTCACGCTGTAAAGGTTGCTGGCACCGCACAGCACTCCGGGTGTCCGGGTCTGACGTCACTTCCGGATATGACGCACAGACACTTCCCGGCTGGCTCTGGGCTGTGTCTGACCTCCTCCGATCCCCCTCCGCAGTGATGCTGTCCGATAGGCCGGCAAACAAGCCCAAGACAGGTGCCGCTAACGTGGACCCAATTCGCTGTGTTGCTTGCTTCACTCCAATACACCAAATGAAAGCGTAAACCCTATGCTCCTCCTCCTACGCGTTTCACCATTAGATGGCTTTGTCCCACAACCGGGAAGGGTCTGTGCGTCATATCCGGAAGTGACGTCAGACCTGGACACCTGGAGGGCTGTGCGGTGCCAGCAACCTTTACAGCGTGACCCGGGAGGTTGTGATTTGGAGAGAACCATCGGACCCCCACGGATCATCAGTGGATTCAGGGTGAGCACACTGAGCATTGGCTCAACCCTGGGGTACCCCTCTCTACCAACATATGCCCTGACAGTTCACGTTTTCATCTCGGGGCAATCTCCTGGGTCCCAAGGACTCTGATCTAAAGCCGGGATTTTCCCGTTGTTAACCCCTCTGAGACTCAAGAAGCAGGAACTTGCTTCATTTGCACACCAGTACTTATTTTAATATTTTTATTGTTTGATTCAATTGTGATCTTTTGTTGTCATTGATTGTGATCTTAGGGACACGATCTATTATAAAAGTGTTTAGTTTTACCACTACCCCTTTGACTGCTCTTCCAAATAATTTTCTTTCTTTTTGTACCTTACATCAGGGACTGGGGTTCCTTGTTTAGGAAGCTGCACTACAAATTGGGTTTTGGTTTTCTTACACACTTATCAATTTATTTTGCAAGACCCTTCACGCTCCGGATTGGTTCATGTCACATGATTTATTGTATATTCATTCAATATTTTTAGTCCCCTATTTTTAGTAGCATCTATATTTGGCGCACTCCATTTCCTTTTTTGCTTTTGTTCTAAACACGTGACCTGTAGGCCCTATTGTGTACAATGTGTATTGCCCCATGCCTGATGTGTAGGCCCTATTATATATATATATATGTACACACACACACACACGCACACGTGTGGGTGGTGTGTGTGTATGTATGTGTATATATCTATATATATATCTATATATATATCTATATATATAGATATATATATAATCAAAAAATAAATAGATGATACCGTTCTGTGGCTAACGAAATGCTTTTATTTGTGCTCGCACAAATAAAAGCATTTCGTTAGCCACAGAACGGTATAATCTATTTAATTTTGGGTTATTGAAGCTCGGCTAACACGGTACTGATACCTCTACATGTATATATGTATGTATGTATGTATATGTATGTATGTATATATATATATATATATATATATATATATATCCATACAAACACGTGAACTGTAGGCCCTAATTGTGTACAATGTGTATTGCCCCATGCCTTAAGTGTAGGCCCTATTGTGTTACAACAATTGAAAGTATTTTTCCATTTTTGTCTAATATTTTGCTTTTTTATTTTTAGCTGAAATCGTGCGTAACAAGTGGAAGAACTTGCGGGATTCCTTCCGTAGGGAGTTTAATAAAATTAAACATCCACGCTCAGGGGACGCAGCAACAAGTGTACATGAGTACACATCTTCGTGGCCATACTTCATCATGATGCTCTTCCTAAAAGAGCAAATGACGCCTGCACGGATTGTCTGCAATCTACAAAACAGCAACAGCGAAATCCCAGCGAATTCCACGGATATTACGCTGGATGTAAGTGTGGTGGACACTTCCTTCAGCGAGATCCCGCCATCCCCATCAGAACCTCCATCCAAGAAAAGGAAGCCGAATAATGATTACAAAAATAAATTAAAGCCCTAGAAGAAAATAAAATTTCAATATTATCTAATGCATTTATTGAACCACCACCTGTAGAAAGAAGACTGTGAGGACTTATTTTTTTTCAAAAGTCTACTACCACTGATCAAGACTTTTGATCCGATCAAAAAATTAACTGTGCAAAATCAAATCAACATGGTTGTGGTGAATGCGATGCAAGACAATTAGTATGTTTATAGTGCACTCAAGTTACATTTTTTCTGTATGTATGTATGTATGTTTTTATACCACGAATGTTAAACCACCACCTCCTCCCTAAAGTTAATAAAGTTTATTTTTTATTCAATATTTTTTCGTTTATTATGATATTTAATGTTAAAGGTAATAGCATGAAGGAGAGGGGGCAATAGGAGGACAGGATAGCGGGCGTATGAGAGGGCAGGATAGAGGGCATGAACTTGGGACATAATAGGTGATTTATAAAGAACACAATATTTAAAATGAAATATGTTTTATTGAACTTTTCAGGATAGGGGCACATACTCCATAAATTAGGAGAGGAGAAGAAACAGTTGGCCCAGGAAAAGTTGGATGTGCAGACAGTACAGCAGAATGCAGAGAGAGTGCTGCAAGAAGAACGTGTCTCCCTGGAGCGGCGCACACAAGCAGAAAATATGCTGCAGAGTCAGCTGCGAGAACTGCGTACACATCTGCAGGACACCAAGGAGAAAGGGGTGAATGCTGAAGAAAAACAGCAAGTTCTGCAGGAAGAAAGTTTCCAGACTGCCTACAAAATAAAGATGCTGCAAGATTATTTGAGTACCCAGTGTGTCTCCAAAGAACAGCATGAGGAGCTGAAGGCCACACTGAGCATAACCAGAGCCTCTCTGGAGGAAGAGCTAAAGGTAGCAGCTGAACACACATTTCAGCAACTCACAGCGCTGCAGGTGCAGATCGCTGAGCTCAAGACACAGCTTGCCAAAAAGGAGGAGAGAGAGAAGGTGTCCGTCTGTCAGATGGCTGGCCTGACACAGCGCTATGAGGTCAAAATGGCCGATGCCTGCAAATTATTGGACCACACAGCCTGTGATAAGATCCGGCTGCAGCTGGAGCTGGACAATGCCCGGGAGGAGTACCGGCAGCTGCAGATCAGAAATGAAGAAGATGAAACATATTTAAGTTTTACTCTGAGTCAGCTGGGAGATATGGAGTCGCGACGCAACTCCAAAGAAGCCGAACTGACAACTGCATTGAGTGTGAAAAGAAGTGCAGAAGGACAGCTTCAAGAGCTGAAAAATCAAATAGCTGGTCTTAATGAGATTTTAGGTGATACCACGAAACGGCGGTCACAAGAAGAGACCACGAAGAGTGAACTCTGTGTCCCCACTGACTCATGTAGAAAGGCTGCACCCGTCTTTGATGCCCACGTTTCTGATGTCTCTGCCCCTGCATTTGGGTTGAAAGCACCCATTCGAAGGTTCCTTGCAGCACCCAATGTACCTGTAGAGTACCCTCTGCCCGCTGACAAACCACCAGAGGTGGGTCACCTTGAGTCCTCTTTTTATCAAGGCCTCCTGGAAGAGCCTGGAGGATCGTCCGGAGAATGCTCTTGAGAGGGGGGAGTAATGTCAGGATCGCCTAGACCTCCTGCTTAGCCATAGTTCTTCTTTGTCCACTGGGTGTGCTGCTGCCTTCTGTTGGCTCTGGGTTTCTCTGTCTGTCAGTCTGTCTTCTTGTTGCTCCTGTCTCTGTCCTTTATAGCTCTGCTTCCTGTCTGTTGCTTTTGTCTTTGCTTGAAGTCAGACTCCTTCAGTATTGCTCATGCCTCTGATTCCTGATCTGTTCCTGTACCTGTACCTGTATCTGAGTCTGTTCACAGTAAAAGCCCTTGCTAGTAATCTGGCTTGTCCCTGTTTGTTCCTGCTCCCCGGTCTCAGTCCCTGCTCCCTGTTCTCAGTCCCTGTCCTGCCCCGCCTGTCCTGTTCCAGTCTCCTCGTTGCCGACCTCTGCTTGTTACCTGACTTCGCTACCTGCCGCCTGCCTCGGACCCCTGCTTGTTACCTGACTTCGCTACCTGCCGCCTGCCGCGGACCCCTGCTTGTGACCCCTACTATGCTCGTGCTGTTCCAGCCACCGAGATCCTACCCACCACAGGAGTCTCCCGTGACAAAGGCAAACAAAAAACCCCATTAAGGGGAAAAATTAATTCCTTCCTGACTCCAAGAATTGGCAATCGAATTAATCCCTGCATCAACATCCTTCCCATGTATGCTTCTTTGGTATATCCCTGTATACCTTTCCCATCTAAAAAGATGTCCAACCTTTTTTTTGAACAAATCTATTGTATCTGCCATCACAGTCTCCACGGGTAATGAATTCCACATTTTAACTGCCCTTACTGTAAAGAACCCTTTCCTTTGTTGCTGGTGAAATTTCCTTTCCTCCAACCTTAAGGGATGGCCCGAGTCCTTTGTACTGCCCGTGGGATGAATAGTTCTTTTGAAAGCTCCTTGTATTGTCCCTGAATATATTTGTATATAGTTATCATATCCCCTCTTAGACGCCTCTTTTCTAATGTAAATAAATCTAATTTAGCTAGCCTCTCTTTATAAGTTAGAATGTCCATCCCCTTTATTAATTTGGTGGCTCTTCTCTGCACTCTCTCTAGTTCCATAATGTCTTTTCTTAGGATTGGTGCCCAAAATTGTACTCCATATTCAAGGTGTGGTCTTATTAATGCTTTGTAAAGGGGCATAATTATGTTTACTTCCCTTCCATCCATTGCCCGTTTGATGCAAGATAAGAAAATAAGTTAGATATTCTATTACATTTATTTATTTATTATTTATTTGTTATCTATTTAGTATAGTTATTTATTATAATTTATTATATTTATTTATTATATCTGTTCAATATAGTTATTTTATATTTATTTACTTATGAACATGGATAGCTCTAGCATAGAACAGCTGATATCGGCGGTATATAAGCGTGATCCACTTTGGAATCAGAAGGCCAACACATACCATGACCGTTACCTGGGCAAGAAATTGTGGAGCGAGATTGGAGAAATAATGTCTTGTGGAAGTAAGTAAATATGAAATTAAACTGTCTGAATATTTTATATAAATAGTATTGATGTCATTTAGTAACTTAAGTGCATTAAGTTACTGTTTAGAATTTAATATACATGCATTAAGTTAATCATTTGTATCTTTACGAATTTTGTGATGACCGTATATAGGGTGTATATATATATAGACCATACGATACCGGTTGCAACACGACATCAAGGGCAGCACGCAAGTAAGTAAATCAAAAATGTTCTATATTTGATAGAAGACACAAAAACCGACGTTTCGGTCCCCCAGTGTGACCTTTCTCAAGGTGGTGCAATTGAATGCAGTGCACAATACATATATATATATATACCCCAAACCCCAGTGCAATTCAACAAAACCAATCACAGTTAATAAGCCTCACCTGCCTATGTGACATGCATCCACAGTATCAGCAGGTAAAGAGCATCCATTTTGAATATATTAACTCTATATTTGTTTACCTGATATGTGTTTAGGCATGCGCAAAAGGCTCAGGAATTGCATAATGTTACTGCTGAGAGACTACATAAATCTGCCAGACCCAGCGATATCTTGGATAACCGGAGAGAGTGCGCATGGGCTAAACTGATCTGGAGCTGATACCTGGATAGATTAACTATTTCAGGGACGTGCAAAATACACATTGTAACTGCAAGTGAAGCGAAACATGTGAAACACCTGATGTGCTCACCGTAAATGTGCAAAAAATGTGAGGGAATAAAACATATATACACACGTGTGGATGACGTGGCTGACTGGAATCTAGGTCAATATATAAATGCTGAAAGCACTCAGCCATATAACGCCTAATGCATAGTGTAAGAAATGATAATGCAATGATGACTGTATGCATCCTGTCAGGAAGCGACACCTTAAAAACCAACAAAAATACATAATGCAGACAATGTCAAATAGAGAAACTGGTAATAAATGCTGTGTCACACTCTCAGAAAACATTGCTACAGGTGGCTCTTGACTAAAAGGGACCTGAGGTATCTGACACACTGTAATGCACCAGCATACATAGAAAGTGAAACAGTGCATCAAAGCATAATAATTTGCACAAACAAAAAAGACAGTATATAAATGCTGAAAGCACTCAGCCATAGAACGCATAATGCGTAGTGTAAGAAATGATAATGCATTGATGACTATGTATCCTTTCAGGAAGCCACACCTTAAATACTAACATAAACACATAATGCAGACACTGTCACATGGAGAAACTAGTGATAAATTGAAGGCAGAATAAATGCTGTGTGTCTCACTCTCAGCAAACATTGCCACAGGTGGATCTTGACTGCAAGGGACCTAAGGTGCCTGACATGATGGAGGAAATGCGGCTAACTGGCTGACACCCCTAGGCAGTATGCGCTGGTTTTGCTGTTAAAGATGAATCCTAGTATCAGCAGGCAGCTCAATGGGCCAGGTGCGGAGATTACAGGAAACAGCTTAATCTGAAGTCCTCATTTAGACCCCGTGGGCTCAATGTGCCCAAACTGTAGATGAGTCTGGCTTCAAGCTGTAGTAGTGTCCTGTTGCGATTCCCTCCTCTCCCCGACATCCGTGCCTGGGCAATTGACATACAATTAAATGGATTATATATATATATATATATATATATATATATATTGTATATATATTGTATATATATACACTGTGTATTGCCCCATGCCTGATGTGTAGGCCCTAATTGTGTACAATGTGTATTGCCCCATGTAGAGCTGTGACATCATCGCGTTTGTGTTGGTGTATTTGGAGTCCCTGGCTTTCCTGCGCTCCGGCTGGCGGTAATTTCAAGTGTTGGCCACCATTGTATGAGGGAGCAAAGGACGTGCAGGCATTGGATGCCTTTATATCTTGCTGCCAATTCGGGATAGGAGTTCATGGTGAACCTGGGCTGTTTACATCCACTCTGCAAACCTGGGACTCACCCTACCACCGCAGATGACCACAATAGAGATTTCTCTCCCACGAATGGTTCTGTTTAAAATCCTGTAAGTGCACATTCTTATGGGTTGCTGATTTTTAAAATAAATGTACCTTATTTTTTTACTAAGTTACGTGCTATGGCGCTTGCGCTTTTGTTTGTTTTTTGTGTATATATATATATATATATATATATATATATATATATATATATATATATATATATATATATATACACACATGTGTGTGGGTGGTGTGTGTATGTATATGTATATATATATATATATTTATCCATCCATACAAACACGTGAACTAAAAGAAAGAAAATTATTTGGAAGCGCAGTCAAAGGGGATAGTGGTAAAACTAAACACTTTTATAATAGAAGGTAGAAAAAACAGGATATTCAGCGCTCGTGCTGTGTGATGGTGTGGATGATCCCTTTGCAGCATTTACATAAAGCGTCTCCCCAGAAACTCTCAAATCTAGGTGAACCCCCCTAAGGAAGGGGGGAAGGCACCCTGAAAAACAAGATAATAAAAAATGCACAAATGCGCACCAGGGATTAGTGGAAGGTAATTTATTAAAAATACACAAAAACTGAGGGGATCCAACCCCACCTCAGAACAGCTGTGCAGCTGGACGGCTAAGTACTACCAAGGAGAACACCTAATGGTGACTAAACCCTAAGCTGCACAGTATACAAATACAGTGAAATTTATATAAAAAACATGAAAGAAAAAAACAAACATGAAAACAACCTATCAACAGATTTGTATAGAAACCGCCATAGGGTTGGGCACTGGCAAGGGGAAACGGACACTTACACTGAGACAGTCAGCAGACTCGCGGTGTCTGCACAGGATCCAGATCTCGGCACCGCGGAGATGGATAAAACCCTGCTGTCTCCTGCAGGCTCCGTCTCAGCTTACCAGCATACACGCGCAGGATGACCTGTCGTGACTTTTATAATAGATCGTGTCCCTAAGATCACAATCAATGACAACAAAAGATCACAATTGAATCAAACAATAACAATTATTAAAATAAGTACTGGTGTGCAAATGAAGCAAGTTCCTGCTTGTTGAGTCTCAGAGGGATTAACAACGGGAAAATTCCGGCTTTAGATCAGAGTCCTTGGGACCCAGGAGACTGCCCCGAGATGAAAACGTGAACTGTCAGGGCATATGTTGGTAGAGAGGGGTACCCCAGGGTTGAGCCAATGCTCAGTGTGCTCACCCTGAATCCACTGATGATCCATGGGGGTCCGATGGTTCTCTCCAAATCACAACCTCCCCTGTCACGCTGTAAAGGTTGCTGGCACCGCACAGCACTCCGGGTGTCCGGGTCTGACGTCACTTCCGGATATGACGCACAGACACTTCCCGGCTGGCTCTGGGCTGTGTCTGACCTCCTCCGATCCCCCTCCGCAGTGATGCTGTCCGATAGGCCGGCAAACAAGCCCAAGACAGGTGCCGCTAACGTGGACCCAATTCGCTGTGTTGCTTGCTTCACTCCAATACACCAAATGAAAGCGTAAACCCTATGCTCCTCCTCCTACGCGTTTCACCATTAGATGGCTTTGTCCCACAACCGGGAAGGGTCTGTGCGTCATATCCGGAAGTGACGTCAGACCTGGACACCTGGAGGGCTGTGCGGTGCCAGCAACCTTTACAGCGTGACCCGGGAGGTTGTGATTTGGAGAGAACCATCGGACCCCCACGGATCATCAGTGGATTCAGGGTGAGCACACTGAGCATTGGCTCAACCCTGGGGTACCCCTCTCTACCAACATATGCCCTGACAGTTCACGTTTTCATCTCGGGGCAATCTCCTGGGTCCCAAGGACTCTGATCTAAAGCCGGGATTTTCCCGTTGTTAACCCCTCTGAGACTCAAGAAGCAGGAACTTGCTTCATTTGCACACCAGTACTTATTTTAATATTTTTATTGTTTGATTCAATTGTGATCTTTTGTTGTCATTGATTGTGATCTTAGGGACACGATCTATTATAAAAGTGTTTAGTTTTACCACTACCCCTTTGACTGCTCTTCCAAATAATTTTCTTTCTTTTTGTACCTTACATCAGGGACTGGGGTTCCTTGTTTAGGAAGCTGCACTACAAATTGGGTTTTGGTTTTCTTACACACTTATCAATTTATTTTGCAAGACCCTTCACGCTCCGGATTGGTTCATGTCACATGATTTATTGTATATTCATTCAATATTTTTAGTCCCCTATTTTTAGTAGCATCTATATTTGGCGCACTCCATTTCCTTTTTTGCTTTTGTTCTAAACACGTGACCTGTAGGCCCTATTGTGTACAATGTGTATTGCCCCATGCCTGATGTGTAGGCCCTATTATATATATATATATGTACACACACACACACACGCACACGTGTGGGTGGTGTGTGTGTATGTATGTGTATATATCTATATATATATCTATATATATATCTATATATATAGATATATATATAATCAAAAAATAAATAGATGATACCGTTCTGTGGCTAACGAAATGCTTTTATTTGTGCTCGCACAAATAAAAGCATTTCGTTAGCCACAGAACGGTATAATCTATTTAATTTTGGGTTATTGAAGCTCGGCTAACACGGTACTGATACCTCTACATGTATATATGTATGTATGTATGTATATATATGTATGTATATATATATATATATATATATATATATATATCCATACAAACACGTGAACTGTAGGCCCTAATTGTGTACAATGTGTATTGCCCCATGCCTTAAGTGTAGGCCCTATTGTGTTACAACAATTGAAAGTATTTTTCCATTTTTGTCTAATATTTTGCTTTTTTATTTTTAGCTGAAATCGTGCGTAACAAGTGGAAGAACTTGCGGGATTCCTTCCGTAGGGAGTTTAATAAAATTAAACATCCACGCTCAGGGGACGCAGCAACAAGTGTACATGAGTACACATCTTCGTGGCCATACTTCATCATGATGCTCTTCCTAAAAGAGCAAATGACGCCTGCACGGATTGTCTGCAATCTACAAAACAGCAACAGCGAAATCCCAGCGAATTCCACGGATATTACGCTGGATGTAAGTGTGGTGGACACTTCCTTCAGCGAGATCCCGCCATCCCCATCAGAACCTCCATCCAAGAAAAGGAAGCCGAATAATGATTACAAAAATAAATTAAAGCCCTAGAAGAAAATAAAATTTCAATATTATCTAATGCATTTATTGAACCACCACCTGTAGAAAGAAGACTGTGAGGACTTATTTTTTTTCAAAAGTCTACTACCACTGATCAAGACTTTTGATCCGATCAAAAAATTAACTGTGCAAAATCAAATCAACATGGTTGTGGTGAATGCGATGCAAGACAATTAGTATGTTTATAGTGCACTCAAGTTACATTTTTTCTGTATGTATGTATGTATGTTTTTATACCACGAATGTTAAACCACCACCTCCTCCCTAAAGTTAATAAAGTTTATTTTTTATTCAATATTTTTTCGTTTATTATGATATTTAATGTTAAAGGTAATAGCATGAAGGAGAGGGGGCAATAGGAGGACAGGATAGCGGGCGTATGAGAGGGCAGGATAGAGGGCATGAACTTGGGACATAATAGGTGATTTATAAAGAACACAATATTTAAAATGAAATATGTTTTATTGAACTTTTCAGGATAGGGGCACATACTCCATAAATTAGGAGAGGAGAAGAAACAGTTGGCCCAGGAAAAGTTGGATGTGCAGACAGTACAGCAGAATGCAGAGAGAGTGCTGCAAGAAGAACGTGTCTCCCTGGAGCGGCGCACACAAGCAGAAAATATGCTGCAGAGTCAGCTGCGAGAACTGCGTACACATCTGCAGGACACCAAGGAGAAAGGGGTGAATGCTGAAGAAAAACAGCAAGTTCTGCAGGAAGAAAGTTTCCAGACTGCCTACAAAATAAAGATGCTGCAAGATTATTTGAGTACCCAGTGTGTCTCCAAAGAACAGCATGAGGAGCTGAAGGCCACACTGAGCATAACCAGAGCCTCTCTGGAGGAAGAGCTAAAGGTAGCAGCTGAACACACATTTCAGCAACTCACAGCGCTGCAGGCGCAGATCGCTGAGCTCAAGACACAGCTTGCCAAAAAGGAGGAGAGAGAGAAGGTGTCCGTCTGTCAGATGGCTGGCCTGACACAGCGCTATGAGGTCAAAATGGCCGATGCCTGCAAATTATTGGACCACACAGCCTGTGATAAGATCCGGCTGCAGCTGGAGCTGGACAATGCCCGGGAGGAGTACCGGCAGCTGCAGATCAGAAATGAAGAAGATGAAACATATTTAAGTTTTACTCTGAGTCAGCTGGGAGATATGGAGTCGCGACGCAACTCCAAAGAAGCCGAACTGACAACTGCATTGAGTGTGAAAAGAAGTGCAGAAGGACAGCTTCAAGAGCTGAAAAATCAAATAGCTGGTCTTAATGAGATTTTAGGTGATACCACGAAACGGCGGTCACAAGAAGAGACCACGAAGAGTGAACTCTGTGTCCCCACTGACTCATGTAGAAAGGCTGCACCCGTCTTTGATGCCCACGTTTCTGATGTCTCTGCCCCTGCATTTGGGTTGAAAGCACCCATTCGAAGGTTCCTTGCAGCACCCAATGTACCTGTAGAGTACCCTCTGCCCGCTGACAAACCACCAGAGGTGGGTCACCTTGAGTCCTCTTTTTATCAAGGCCTCCTGGAAGAGCCTGGAGGATCGTCCGGAGAATGCTCTTGAGAGGGGGGAGTAATGTCAGGATCGCCTAGACCTCCTGCTTAGCCATAGTTCTTCTTTGTCCACTTGGTGTGCTGCTGCCTTCTGTTGGCTCTGGGTTTCTCTGTCTGTCAGTCTGTCTTCTTGTTGCTCCTGTCTCTGTCCTTTATAGCTCTGCTTCCTGTCTGTTGCTTTTGTCTTTGCTTGAAGTCAGACTCCTTCAGTATTGCTCATGCCTCTGATTCCTGATCTGTTCCTGTACCTGTACCTGTATCTGAGTCTGTTCACAGTAAAAGCCCTTGCTAGTAATCTGGCTTGTCCCTGTTTGTTCCTGCTCCCCGGTCTCAGTCCCTGCTCCCTGTTCTCAGTCCCTGTCCTGCCCCGCCTGTCCTGTTCCAGTCTCCTCGTTGCCGACCTCTGCTTGTTACCTGACTTCGCTACCTGCCGCCTGCCTCGGACCCCTGCTTGTTACCTGACTTCGCTACCTGCCGCCTGCCGCGGACCCCTGCTTGTGACCCCTACTATGCTCGTGCTGTTCCAGCCACCGAGATCCTACCCACCACAGGAGTCTCCCGTGACAAAGGCAAACAAAAAACCCCATTAAGGGGAAAAATTAATTCCTTCCTGACTCCAAGAATTGGCAATCGAATTAATCCCTGCATCAACATCCTTCCCATGTATGCTTCTTTGGTATATCCCTGTATACCTTTCCCATCTAAAAAGATGTCCAACCTTTTTTTTGAACAAATCTATTGTATCTGCCATCACAGTCTCCACGGGTAATGAATTCCACATTTTAACTGCCCTTACTGTAAAGAACCCTTTCCTTTGTTGCTGGTGAAATTTCCTTTCCTCCAACCTTAAGGGATGGCCCGAGTCCTTTGTACTGCCCGTGGGATGAATAGTTCTTTTGAAAGCTCCTTGTATTGTCCCTGAATATATTTGTATATAGTTATCATATCCCCTCTTAGACGCCTCTTTTCTAATGTAAATAAATCTAATTTAGCTAGCCTCTCTTTATAAGTTAGAATGTCCATCCCCTTTATTAATTTGGTGGCTCTTCTCTGCACTCTCTCTAGTTCCATAATGTCTTTTCTTAGGATTGGTGCCCAAAATTGTACTCCATATTCAAGGTGTGGTCTTATTAATGCTTTGTAAAGGGGCATAATTATGTTTACTTCCCTTCCATCCATTGCCCGTTTGATGCAAGATAAGAAAATAAGTTAGATATTCTATTACATTTATTTATTTATTATTTATTTGTTATCTATTTAGTATAGTTATTTATTATAATTTATTATATTTATTTATTTATTATATCTGTTCAATATAGTTATTTTATATTTATTTACTTATGAACATGGATAGCTCTAGCATAGAACAGCTGATATCGGCGGTATATAAGCGTGATCCACTTTGGAATCAGAAGGCCAACACATACCATGACCGTTACCTGGGCAAGAAATTGTGGAGCGAGATTGGAGAAATAATGTCTTGTGGAAGTAAGTAAATATGAAATTAAACTGTCTGAATATTTTATATAAATAGTATTGATGTCATTTAGTAACTTAAGTGCATTAAGTTACTGTTTAGAATTTAATATACATGCATTAAGTTAATCATTTGTATCTTTACGAATTTTGTGATGACCGTATATAGGGTGTATATATATATAGACCATACGATACCGGTTGCAACACGACATCAAGGGCAGCACGCAAGTAAGTAAATCAAAAATGTTCTATATTTGATAGAAGACACAAAAACCGACGTTTCGGTCCCCCAGTGTGACCTTTCTCAAGGTGGTGCAATTGAATGCAGTGCACAATACATATATATATATACCCCAAACCCCAGTGCAATTCAACAAAACCAATCACAGTTAATAAGCCTCACCTGCCTATGTGACATGCATCCACAGTATCAGCAGGTAAAGAGCATCCATTTTGAATATATTAACTCTATATTTGTTTACCTGATATGTGTTTAGGCATGCGCAAAAGGCTCAGGAATTGCATAATGTTACTGCTGAGAGACTACATAAATCTGCCAGACCCAGCGATATCTTGGATAACCGGAGAGAGTGCGCATGGGCTAAACTGATCTGGAGCTGATACCTGGATAGATTAACTATTTCAGGGACGTGCAAAATACACATTGTAACTGCAAGTGAAGCGAAACATGTGAAACACCTGATGTGCTCACCGTAAATGTGCAAAAAATGTGAGGGAATAAAACATATATACACACGTGTGGATGACGTGGCTGACTGGAATCTAGGTCAATATATAAATGCTGAAAGCACTCAGCCATATAACGCCTAATGCATAGTGTAAGAAATGATAATGCAATGATGACTGTATGCATCCTGTCAGGAAGCGACACCTTAAAAACCAACAAAAATACATAATGCAGACAATGTCAAATAGAGAAACTGGTAATAAATGCTGTGTCACACTCTCAGAAAACATTGCTACAGGTGGCTCTTGACTAAAAGGGACCTGAGGTATCTGACACACTGTAATGCACCAGCATACATAGAAAGTGAAACAGTGCATCAAAGCATAATAATTTGCACAAACAAAAAAGACAGTATATAAATGCTGAAAGCACTCAGCCATAGAACGCATAATGCGTAGTGTAAGAAATGATAATGCATTGATGACTATGTATCCTTTCAGGAAGCCACACCTTAAATACTAACATAAACACATAATGCAGACACTGTCACATGGAGAAACTAGTGATAAATTGAAGGCAGAATAAATGCTGTGTGTCTCACTCTCAGCAAACATTGCCACAGGTGGATCTTGACTGCAAGGGACCTAAGGTGCCTGACATGATGGAGGAAATGCGGCTAACTGGCTGACACCCCTAGGCAGTATGCGCTGGTTTTGCTGTTAAAGATGAATCCTAGTATCAGCAGGCAGCTCAATGGGCCAGGTGCGGAGATTACAGGAAACAGCTTAATCTGAAGTCCTCATTTAGACCCCGTGGGCTCAATGTGCCCAAACTGTAGATGAGTCTGGCTTCAAGCTGTAGTAGTGTCCTGTTGCGATTCCCTCCTCTCCCCGACATCCGTGCCTGGGCAATTGACATACAATTAAATGGATTATATATATATATATATATATATATATATATATATATATATTGTATATATATTGTATATATATACACTGTGTATTGCCCCATGCCTGATGTGTAGGCCCTAATTGTGTACAATGTGTATTGCCCCATGTAGAGCTGTGACATCATCGCGTTTGTGTTGGTGTATTTGGAGTCCCTGGCTTTCCTGCGCTCCGGCTGGCGGTAATTTCAAGTGTTGGCCACCATTGTATGAGGGAGCAAAGGACGTGCAGGCATTGGATGCCTTTATATCTTGCTGCCAATTCGGGATAGGAGTTCATGGTGAACCTGGGCTGTTTACATCCACTCTGCAAACCTGGGACTCACCCTACCACCGCAGATGACCACAATAGAGATTTCTCTCCCACGAATGGTTCTGTTTAAAATCCTGTAAGTGCACATTCTTATGGGTTGCTGATTTTTAAAATAAATGTACCTTATTTTTTTACTAAGTTACGTGCTATGGCGCTTGCGCTTTTGTTTGTTTTTTGTGTATATATATATATATATATATATATATATATATATATATATATATATATATATACACACATGTGTGTGGGTGGTGTGTGTATGTATATGTATATATATATATATATTTATCCATCCATACAAACACGTGAACTAAAAGAAAGAAAATTATTTGGAAGCGCAGTCAAAGGGGATAGTGGTAAAACTAAACACTTTTATAATAGAAGGTAGAAAAAACAGGATATTCAGCGCTCGTGCTGTGTGATGGTGTGGATGATCCCTTTGCAGCATTTACATAAAGCGTCTCCCCAGAAACTCTCAAATCTAGGTGAACCCCCCTAAGGAAGGGGGGAAGGCACCCTGAAAAACAAGATAATAAAAAATGCACAAATGCGCACCAGGGATTAGTGGAAGGTAATTTATTAAAAATACACAAAAACTGAGGGGATCCAACCCCACCTCAGAACAGCTGTGCAGCTGGACGGCTAAGTACTACCAAGGAGAACACCTAATGGTGACTAAACCCTAAGCTGCACAGTATACAAATACAGTGAAATTTATATCAAAAACATGAAAGAAAAAAACAAACATGAAAACAACCTATCAACAGATTTGTATAGAAACCGCCATAGGGTTGGGCACTGGCAAGGGGAAACGGACACTTACACTGAGACAGTCAGCAGACTCGCGGTGTCTGCACAGGATCCAGATCTCGGCACCGCGGAGATGGATAAAACCCTGCTGTCTCCTGCAGGCTCCGTCTCAGCTTACCAGCATACACGCGCAGGATGACCTGTCGTGACTTTTATAATAGATCGTGTCCCTAAGATCACAATCAATGACAACAAAAGATCACAATTGAATCAAACAATAACAATTATTAAAATAAGTACTGGTGTGCAAATGAAGCAAGTTCCTGCTTGTTGAGTCTCAGAGGGATTAACAACGGGAAAATTCCGGCTTTAGATCAGAGTCCTTGGGACCCAGGAGACTGCCCCGAGATGAAAACGTGAACTGTCAGGGCATATGTTGGTAGAGAGGGGTACCCCAGGGTTGAGCCAATGCTCAGTGTGCTCACCCTGAATCCACTGATGATCCATGGGGGTCCGATGGTTCTCTCCAAATCACAACCTCCCCTGTCACGCTGTAAAGGTTGCTGGCACCGCACAGCACTCCGGGTGTCCGGGTCTGACGTCACTTCCGGATATGACGCACAGACACTTCCCGGCTGGCTCTGGGCTGTGTCTGACCTCCTCCGATCCCCCTCCGCAGTGATGCTGTCCGATAGGCCGGCAAACAAGCCCAAGACAGGTGCCGCTAACGTGGACCCAATTCGCTGTGTTGCTTGCTTCACTCCAATACACCAAATGAAAGCGTAAACCCTATGCTCCTCCTCCTACGCGTTTCACCATTAGATGGCTTTGTCCCACAACCGGGAAGGGTCTGTGCGTCATATCCGGAAGTGACGTCAGACCTGGACACCTGGAGGGCTGTGCGGTGCCAGCAACCTTTACAGCGTGACCCGGGAGGTTGTGATTTGGAGAGAACCATCGGACCCCCACGGATCATCAGTGGATTCAGGGTGAGCACACTGAGCATTGGCTCAACCCTGGGGTACCCCTCTCTACCAACATATGCCCTGACAGTTCACGTTTTCATCTCGGGGCAATCTCCTGGGTCCCAAGGACTCTGATCTAAAGCCGGGATTTTCCCGTTGTTAACCCCTCTGAGACTCAAGAAGCAGGAACTTGCTTCATTTGCACACCAGTACTTATTTTAATATTTTTATTGTTTGATTCAATTGTGATCTTTTGTTGTCATTGATTGTGATCTTAGGGACACGATCTATTATAAAAGTGTTTAGTTTTACCACTACCCCTTTGACTGCTCTTCCAAATAATTTTCTTTCTTTTTGTACCTTACATCAGGGACTGGGGTTCCTTGTTTAGGAAGCTGCACTACAAATTGGGTTTTGGTTTTCTTACACACTTATCAATTTATTTTGCAAGACCCTTCACGCTCCGGATTGGTTCATGTCACATGATTTATTGTATATTCATTCAATATTTTTAGTCCCCTATTTTTAGTAGCATCTATATTTGGCGCACTCCATTTCCTTTTTTGCTTTTGTTCTAAACACGTGACCTGTAGGCCCTATTGTGTACAATGTGTATTGCCCCATGCCTGATGTGTAGGCCCTATTATATATATATATATGTACACACACACACACACGCACACGTGTGGGTGGTGTGTGTGTATGTATGTGTATATATCTATATATATATCTATATATATATATCTATATATATAGATATATATATAATCAAAAAATAAATAGATGATACCGTTCTGTGGCTAACGAAATGCTTTTATTTGTGCTCGCACAAATAAAAGCATTTCGTTAGCCACAGAACGGTATAATCTATTTAATTTTGGGTTATTGAAGCTCGGCTAACACGGTACTGATACCTCTACATGTATATATGTATGTATGTATATATATGTATGTATATATATATATATATATATATATATATATATATATATATATATATATATATATCCATACAAACACGTGAACTGTAGGCCCTAATTGTGTACAATGTGTATTGCCCCATGCCTTAAGTGTAGGCCCTATTGTGTTACAACAATTGAAAGTATTTTTCCATTTTTGTCTAATATTTTGCTTTTTTATTTTTAGCTGAAATCGTGCGTAACAAGTGGAAGAACTTGCGGGATTCCTTCCGTAGGGAGTTTAATAAAATTAAACATCCACGCTCAGGGGACGCAGCAACAAGTGTACATGAGTACACATCTTCGTGGCCATACTTCATCATGATGCTCTTCCTAAAAGAGCAAATGACGCCTGCACGGATTGTCTGCAATCTACAAAACAGCAACAGCGAAATCCCAGCGAATTCCACGGATATTACGCTGGATGTAAGTGTGGTGGACACTTCCTTCAGCGAGATCCCGCCATCCCCATCAGAACCTCCATCCAAGAAAAGGAAGCCGAATAATGATTACAAAAATAAATTAAAGCCCTAGAAGAAAATAAAATTTCAATATTATCTAATGCATTTATTGAACCACCACCTGTAGAAAGAAGACTGTGAGGACTTATTTTTTTTCAAAAGTCTACTACCACTGATCAAGACTTTTGATCCGATCAAAAAATTAACTGTGCAAAATCAAATCAACATGGTTGTGGTGAATGCGATGCAAGACAATTAGTATGTTTATAGTGCACTCAAGTTACATTTTTTCTGTATGTATGTATGTATGTTTTTATACCACGAATGTTAAACCACCACCTCCTCCCTAAAGTTAATAAAGTTTATTTTTTATTCAATATTTTTTCGTTTATTATGATATTTAATGTTAAAGGTAATAGCATGAAGGAGAGGGGGCAATAGGAGGACAGGATAGCGGGCGTGTGAGAGGGCAGGATAGAGGGCATGAACTTGGGACATAATAGGTGATTTATAAAGAACACAATATTTAAAATGAAATATGTTTTATTGAACTTTTCAGGATAGGGGCACATACTCCATAAATTAGGAGAGGAGAAGAAACAGTTGGCCCAGGAAAAGTTGGATGTGCAGACAGTACAGCAGAATGCAGAGAGAGTGCTGCAAGAAGAACGTGTCTCCCTGGAGCGGCGCACACAAGCAGAAAATATGCTGCAGAGTCAGCTGCGAGAACTGCGTACACATCTGCAGGACACCAAGGAGAAAGGGGTGAATGCTGAAGAAAAACAGCAAGTTCTGCAGGAAGAAAGTTTCCAGACTGCCTACAAAATAAAGATGCTGCAAGATTATTTGAGTACCCAGTGTGTCTCCAAAGAACAGCATGAGGAGCTGAAGGCCACACTGAGCATAACCAGGGCCTCTCTGGAGGAAGAGCTAAAGGTAGCAGCTGAACACACATTTCAGCAACTCACAGCGCTGCAGGCGCAGATCGCTGAGCTCAAGACACAGCTTGCCAAAAAGGAGGAGAGAGAGAAGGTGTCCGTCTGTCAGATGGCTGGCCTGACACAGCGCTATGAGGTCAAAATGGCCGATGCCTGCAAATTATTGGACCACACAGCCTGTGATAAGATCCGGCTGCAGCTGGAGCTGGACAATGCCCGGGAGGAGTACCGGCAGCTGCAGATCAGAAATGAAGAAGATGAAACATATTTAAGTTTTACTCTGAGTCAGCTGGGAGATATGGAGTCGCGACGCAACTCCAAAGAAGCCGAACTGACAACTGCATTGAGTGTGAAAAGAAGTGCAGAAGGACAGCTTCAAGAGCTGAAAAATCAAATAGCTGGTCTTAATGAGATTTTAGGTGATACCACGAAACGGCGGTCACAAGAAGAGACCACGAAGAGTGAACTCTGTGTCCCCACTGACTCATGTAGAAAGGCTGCACCCGTCTTTGATGCCCACGTTTCTGATGTCTCTGCCCCTGCATTTGGGTTGAAAGCACCCATTCGAAGGTTCCTTGCAGCACCCAATGTACCTGTAGAGTACCCTCTGCCCGCTGACAAACCACCAGAGGTGGGTCACCTTGAGTCCTCTTTTTATCAAGGCCTCCTGGAAGAGCCTGGAGGATCGTCCGGAGAATGCTCTTGAGAGGGGGGAGTAATGTCAGGATCGCCTAGACCTCCTGCTTAGCCATAGTTCTTCTTTGTCCACTTGGTGTGCTGCTGCCTTCTGTTGGCTCTGGGTTTCTCTGTCTGTCAGTCTGTCTTCTTGTTGCTCCTGTCTCTGTCCTTTATAGCTCTGCTTCCTGTCTGTTGCTTTTGTCTTTGCTTGAAGTCAGACTCCTTCAGTATTGCTCATGCCTCTGATTCCTGATCTGTTCCTGTACCTGTACCTGTATCTGAGTCTGTTCACAGTAAAAGCCCTTGCTAGTAATCTGGCTTGTCCCTGTTTGTTCCTGCTCCCCGGTCTCAGTCCCTGCTCCCTGTTCTCAGTCCCTGTCCTGCCCCGCCTGTCCTGTTCCAGTCTCCTCGTTGCCGACCTCTGCTTGTTACCTGACTTCGCTACCTGCCGCCTGCCTCGGACCCCTGCTTGTTACCTGACTTCGCTACCTGCCGCCTGCCGCGGACCCCTGCTTGTGACCCCTACTATGCTCGTGCTGTTCCAGCCACCGAGATCCTACCCACCACAGGAGTCTCCCGTGACAAAGGCAAACAAAAAACCCCATTAAGGGGAAAAATTAATTCCTTCCTGACTCCAAGAATTGGCAATCGAATTAATCCCTGCATCAACATCCTTCCCATGTATGCTTCTTTGGTATATCCCTGTATACCTTTCCCATCTAAAAAGATGTCCAACCTTTTTTTTGAACAAATCTATTGTATCTGCCATCACAGTCTCCACGGGTAATGAATTCCACATTTTAACTGCCCTTACTGTAAAGAACCCTTTCCTTTGTTGCTGGTGAAATTTCCTTTCCTCCAACCTTAAGGGATGGCCCGAGTCCTTTGTACTGCCCGTGGGATGAATAGTTCTTTTGAAAGCTCCTTGTATTGTCCCTGAATATATTTGTATATAGTTATCATATCCCCTCTTAGACGCCTCTTTTCTAATGTAAATAAATCTAATTTAGCTAGCCTCTCTTTATAAGTTAGAATGTCCATCCCCTTTATTAATTTGGTGGCTCTTCTCTCTAGTTCCATAATGTCTTTTCTTAGGATTGGTGCCCAAAATTGTACTCCATATTCAAGGTGTGGTCTTATTAATGCTTTGTAAAGGGGCATAATTATGTTTACTTCCCTTCCATCCATTGCCCGTTTGATGCAAGATAAGAAAATAAGTTAGATATTCTATTACATTTATTTATTTATTATTTATTTGTTATCTATTTAGTATAGATATTTATTATAATTTATTATATTTATTTATTATATCTGTTCAATATAGTTATTTTATATTTATTTACTTATGAACATGGATAGCTCTAGCATAGAACAGCTGATATCGGCGGTATATAAGCGTGATCCACTTTGGAATCAGAAGGCCAACACATACCATGACCGTTACCTGGGCAAGAAATTGTGGAGCGAGATTGGAGAAATAATGTCTTGTGGAAGTAAGTAAATATGAAATTAAACTGTCTGAATATTTTATATAAATAGTATTGATGTCATTTAGTAACTTAAGTGCATTAAGTTACTGTTTAGAATTTAATATACATGCATTAAGTTAATCATTTGTATCTTTACGAATTTTGTGATGACCGTATATAGGGTGTATATATATATAGACCATACGATACCGGTTGCAACACGACATCAAGGGCAGCACGCAAGTAAGTAAATCAAAAATGTTCTATATTTGATAGAAGACACAAAAACCGACGTTTCGGTCCCCCAGTGTGACCTTTCTCAAGGTGGTGCAATTGAATGCAGTGCACAATACATATATATATATACCCCAAACCCCAGTGCAATTCAACAAAACCAATCACAGTTAATAAGCCTCACCTGCCTATGTGACATGCATCCACAGTATCAGCAGGTAAAGAGCATCCATTTTGAATATATTAACTCTATATTTGTTTACCTGATATGTGTTTAGGCATGCGCAAAAGGCTCAGGAATTGCATAATGTTACTGCTGAGAGACTACATAAATCTGCCAGACCCAGCGATATCTTGGATAACCGGAGAGAGTGCGCATGGGCTAAACTGATCTGGAGCTGATACCTGGATAGATTAACTATTTCAGGGACGTGCAAAATACACATTGTAACTGCAAGTGAAGCGAAACATGTGAAACACCTGATGTGCTCACCGTAAATGTGCAAAAAATGTGAGGGAATAAAACATATATACACACGTGTGGATGACGTGGCTGACTGGAATCTAGGTCAATATATAAATGCTGAAAGCACTCAGCCATATAACGCCTAATGCATAGTGTAAGAAATGATAATGCAATGATGACTGTATGCATCCTGTCAGGAAGCGACACCTTAAAAACCAACAAAAATACATAATGCAGACAATGTCAAATAGAGAAACTGGTAATAAATGCTGTGTCACACTCTCAGAAAACATTGCTACAGGTGGCTCTTGACTAAAAGGGACCTGAGGTATCTGACACACTGTAATGCACCAGCATACATAGAAAGTGAAACAGTGCATCAAAGCATAATAATTTGCACAAACAAAAAAGACAGTATATAAATGCTGAAAGCACTCAGCCATAGAACGCATAATGCGTAGTGTAAGAAATGATAATGCATTGATGACTATGTATCCTTTCAGGAAGCCACACCTTAAATACTAACATAAACACATAATGCAGACACTGTCACATGGAGAAACTAGTGATAAATTGAAGGCAGAATAAATGCTGTGTGTCTCACTCTCAGCAAACATTGCCACAGGTGGATCTTGACTGCAAGGGACCTAAGGTGCCTGACATGATGGAGGAAATGCGGCTAACTGGCTGACACCCCTAGGCAGTATGCGCTGGTTTTGCTGTTAAAGATGAATCCTAGTATCAGCAGGCAGCTCAATGGGCCAGGTGCGGAGATTACAGGAAACAGCTTAATCTGAAGTCCTCATTTAGACCCCGTGGGCTCAATGTGCCCAAACTGTAGATGAGTCTGGCTTCAAGCTGTAGTAGTGTCCTGTTGCGATTCCCTCCTCTCCCCGACATCCGTGCCTGGGCAATTGACATACAATTAAATGGATTATATATATATATATATATATATATATATATATTGTATATATATTGTATATATATACACTGTGTATTGCCCCATGCCTGATGTGTAGGCCCTAATTGTGTACAATGTGTATTGCCCCATGTAGAGCTGTGACATCATCGCGTTTGTGTTGGTGTATTTGGAGTCCCTGGCTTTCCTGCGCTCCGGCTGGCGGTAATTTCAAGTGTTGGCCACCATTGTATGAGGGAGCAAAGGACGTGCAGGCATTGGATGCCTTTATATCTTGCTGCCAATTCGGGATAGGAGTTCATGGTGAACCTGGGCTGTTTACATCCACTCTGCAAACCTGGGACTCACCCTACCACCGCAGATGACCACAATAGAGATTTCTCTCCCACGAATGGTTCTGTTTAAAATCCTGTAAGTGCACATTCTTATGGGTTGCTGATTTTTTAAATAAATGTACCTTATTTTTTTACTAAGTTACGTGCTATGGCGCTTGCGCTTTTGTTTGTTTTTTGTGTATATATATATATATATATATATATATATATATATATATATATATATATATATATATATATATATACACACATGTGTGTGGGTGGTGTGTGTATGTATATGTATATATATATATATATATTTATCCATCCATACAAACACGTGAACTAAAAGAAAGAAAATTATTTGGAAGCGCAGTCAAAGGGGATAGTGGTAAAACTAAACACTTTTATAATAGAAGGTAGAAAAAACAGGATATTCAGCGCTCGTGCTGTGTGATGGTGTGGATGATCCCTTTGCAGCATTTACATAAAGCGTCTCCCCAGAAACTCTCAAATCTAGGTGAACCCCCCTAAGGAAGGGGGGAAGGCACCCTGAAAAACAAGATAATAAAAAATGCACAAATGCGCACCAGGGATTAGTGGAAGGTAATTTATTAAAAATACACAAAAACTGAGGGGATCCAACCCCACCTCAGAACAGCTGTGCAGCTGGACGGCTAAGTACTACCAAGGAGAACACCTAATGGTGACTAAACCCTAAGCTGCACAGTATACAAATACAGTGAAATTTATATAAAAAACATGAAAGAGAGAATGGATGCGTGATCCCATTGCTCTGTGCCCCGCTCAGAATCCAATGACATAAAACAACCTTTATTTTTCGAGAAAAAACGGGACATTATCTTCTAACACTCTGCTAACCCACCGAGATGGCGAAGCGACAAGCCAAAACTCCGAAATCAAAGGGGCTCCCGCAGTATTTCCCCAGCACCAGAAACAGCGCGGCTGCGGCAGTAATGGCGCCAAGCTCGAATCAGGGCTCTGATTCAGAACGGGAGGGAGAGATGGAGGACGGAGCAAATCCAGAACATCAGCCAGTTCGGCTCTGCGATTTCAATCGCCTCTATACAGATCTCAAAACCCTCCTTCAGGCAGAAATAAAAGAGATGGGGAGGGAGATTGGGAGCCTGGGGGAGCGCACGGGACAATTGGAGACCCAGCTAGATGTAACATCCACGGCCGCCAAACGTAACACTAAAAAAGTTACGGAGATGCTGACTCAAATCACCGACCTGCAGGAAAAACAAGAGGACGCTGAGAACCGCGAAAGGCGGAATAATATCAGGATCCGGGGGGTCCCCGAAGATGCAGGGGAGTGTGAGGAATTTGTGTTGAGATGGCTGGGAGAACTGCTGCCAGACGTCCCCAAAGAGCGGCTAGAAATGGACCGCTGCCACAGGGCCCTGAGAACGAGGCCCATGCAGTCTGAGCAGCCGCGCGACATTATTGCACGTCTGCATTATTATAAGACCAGGGAGGCTATCTTACGGAGAGCCCGGGAGATACCGTCGGTGGAATTCGAGGGGGTAAAGCTACTTATCTTCCAAGACCTGTCCCCCCTGACCTTGCTGCGCCGAAGGGCCCTTACACCAATCACTAAGGTGTTGAGAGACCACAATGTTCGCTACAGATGGACATTTCCATTCGGGCTGTCCGTCAGTAAAAATGGAAGAGCCCACTACATGAAAGAGTTGGGAGAGGGAGAGGCTTTCCTCCAAAAGTTGGGGCTCAAAGGGGCACCAGCGGCACCGGAGGAGGCGGAGGAGACCCCAGGTCCCAGCTGGGCAATGGCGGGTCAGTCTCCCCGACCTCCACGTTCCAGAAGTTGAACCTCTCCAAAGATATGGTTCAGTTTATCCCATGTTGTAAGGGTACCAAGTTTATCAGTTCCCAGTTAAATTCACCTGGTTCTATATTCCAGGCATGTGTCCCCGTTACTGATCAGGTATTCGCATCAAGATCCCCTCCGGTAGGAGAAAAACAAAAAAGCCTCGTTTGCCCACCTGAAAGAGACTCTGTACTTACCTGGGCAAGGACAGTTGAAGGCCCAAAGATGGCGACGTACACGAGGCAGGAGAAGCATCCAGCCTGGAACGCAGGAGCAGGAAACTACCATCAGCCAGGAAGAGAGATCACACACATCCGTCCAGGTCGAGCGACGATCCCAAAATGGCGGCGGCCGGATGTTCGGGCGCTGAAACCGGAAAGGAGCGAGCGGCCATCTTGCAGGTGGCAAAGGAACGATCTGGATATCGCGAGGAAGTGACACGCGTCACACGAGAGGCCCGGAGCAGCGGGATATTCAAACATACTTACGCGCCGCGGCTATAGGCAGAATGGCAGCAGAGCACGGCAGCGGTGACCCTATCCCCACTCCTCAGAAAGAAAAGAGGATGTAGAGGCTGTAGGAGGCGGGTAGGGGGCAAGTAGTTAGAAAAAGACAGAGGGCCTATAAGGTTGAGGATGGCGACAAGGGCAGAGTATAGGAGGAGGGGGGGTAACCCCTAAGACTGGGGCAAAAGGAGGCAAGCTGAAGGGCTAGAGCAGTAGGTATAAGTAAGTAAGGAGAAGGCGAAAGGGAAGTGATAATAGTGGGAGGACAAAGGGAAGTAGCAGGAATGAGAGAGGTAAGGTGTAGGTGGATAAGGGGAGCAGAGGAGGTAAGAGACGAAGGCAAAAGCGAGGGTACAAAGAGGAGTGTGTATGTTACGGAAAGTAAAGAGTAAGTAAGAGAAAGTAGAAGCGAGTTGAGCAGGTTAAGCGGGTCAAGCAAGTTAGAAGAGGGGAAGGCATAATGAATAGACAGAGAGCACACCATAGAAGGTATACTAGGATGAGGGTAAGGGGATGAGGCCACCCAAGTGAATATGGAAGCATAGAATGGGGACTAGTGCAGCGGAAACAGGTGCCCGGGATAACATCAAACATAGGTGTTGGTAGATATAGGATATAAAGGTTAAGGTTAGACCGTTGATATAGGAGCGGGGTGGGAGCTGAGGGATCTCAGCCTGCTCTGCGGTCCACATGGGCCAGGGGCTGGGAGGGGGTAGTCCCAGCGAAGTCCTTTGGGAGGGAGGGGGATTAAGAGGCGAAGTGTCATCAGACGGAGTCCCGGGGCAGGGGCCCAATCCCCAAAGGCATTGGTCTCTGAGCCAAGTTGGCAGGGCCACAGCTCGGAGGTCATTAAATGTTTATTGTTATATGTGTGTCACCCCCCATGTTTTCCTGCTGTCTCCCCCCAACCCACAGGACCCACCATTCGAGGATCAGCGCGAGCGCCACAGGAAGGAGACTGTCGTACTTCGGTCAAGGCTATCGGCGAAGCACACAACACTACTGTCCCATGTTGCAGGTTCTATTCAACCCCGAGATGAGTAACGATCTGACCCTCATTTCCCATAATGTCAAGGGATTTAATAACCCAATAAAGCGTAGAATTGCCTTCCGGGATTATATACGTAGAAAGGCGGATATAGTGTTTGTCCAGGAAACTCATTTCTCTAAATCTAACTATCCCAAATACCTGGACAGACACTATAGGACCATTTTTATGTCCTCGGCGACAGTAAAGAAAAGGGGGGTAGCGATATTTGTGCATCGAAGAGTGCCCTTCCAAGTGGTTAAATCATATAAAGACTCAGACGGAAGATATGTTATAGTCACAGGCACAATTAATAACAAGGAGGTCACATTAAGCTCAATATATGCCCCCTGCGAACAGGCCCCGCAATTCTTTACGGCATTTTTCAATAAACTACACAAAGTGGCAATAGGTTGTATATTCCTCGCTGGCGACATGAACCGCACCCTAGACCCAGACCTGGACAGATGCACGGGGACTAACTTACCACAGAAACAGGACGTACTAACCATACTTCAAGGGCTACACGATTGTCACTTACTTGACATCTGGAGGGAAAAACATCCCACGGAGAGAACATACACTTTTTACTCACACCCCCACAACAGATACAGTAGGATAGATTACTTCCTGGTGTCTAAGAAAGCGGTCCCCATGGTCACCCATACTGGGATCCATGATATTTCATGGTCGGACCATGCACCGATTGAGCTGCGGTGTGCTCTGCAGCCTCTGGACAGACCGGGGGCGAACTGGAAATTAAACGAGCTGCTGTTAAAAAACCCAATATCGGAGCGGGCGATAGGAGATAAAATCCAGGAATATTTTGATATCAACACGGGGAGTGTATCTTCCCACTCTACACTCTGGGAAGCCCATAAGGCAACCATGAGGGGTCTTCTAATGAATTTAGCAGCACAATCCAAACAAGCTAAGGAGTCCCAGATAAAAGACCTGCGAGGGAGACTAGCACACCTCTCCGCATGTCATAGTCTAAATAAACAGAGCGCTACCCTAAAGGAACTCTCTGACACCAAAACTAAACTCAATTTGTTGCTAAACTCCAGAGCCGAGAGGGAGTTGGCCTGGTCCAAGCGTAAGTTTTACGACAAAGCCAACAAACCAGATACCTTACTTGCCAATAAATTACGTAACAAACTCCCTAATTATAGTATTTCCTCTATCCGCACCAAGGGGGGGGACCCTACCTCCGATCCCAGAAGAATTGTTGAGGAATTTAAAAAATTCTACGAAGTTCTCTATGATGGAGATAAGGTCAGCCACACACAGAAAATAGAGGAAAAAAACCAGAAATTCCTAAAAGAGGCGCGCCTTCCCAAATTGAGCAGGGCAGAAAAGGAGGCACTACAGGGTGACTTTACGTTCGAGGAACTATCAGAGGTTATAAAGGCCCTTAAGCCAGCTAAAGCTCCGGGACCAGATGGTTTTTCAAATTTATATTACAAAAAATACCTTAAAATATTAGCGCCACAACTATTAAAACTATTTAACGAGATCTTAGCGGGGGGCGCCTTTCCATCCCAGATGCTCCAGGCCTCAATCTCCCTGATCCATAAGCCTGGCAAGGACCCGGTAGACTGTAAGAGCTACCGGCCCATATCCCTGATCAATTCCGATGTGAAAATATTTTCTAAACTCATAGCTAACAGGGTGGGCATTGTCCTGCCTGGGCTAATCCATCCGGATCAGGTGGGATTTATTGGAGGAAGGCAGGCGGCAGACAACATGAGACGGATCATTGATTTGATCGATCTGGCCAATAGAAAGAATATCCCGTCTATGCTGTTGAGTCTGGATGCCGAGAAGGCCTTCGATAGGATTGACTGGTCCTATCTGAGGGCAGTACTAGGAGCGTTTGGGTTCGAGGGACGCCTCCTAGAAGCCATCTTAGCCCTGTATAAAGGCCCCACAGCTAGGGTGCGCCACCAGGGCTTCCCATCGGAGCAATTCAACATCTGTAGCGGGACGCGACAGGGGTGCCCCCTGTCCCCTTTACTATTTGCATTATGTATAGAACCCCTGGCGGCCCATATTCGCCTAAGCCCAGATATAACAGGGATAGACGTAGGGGACCAACCCCACAAAGTGGCATTATACGCTGATGACGTTATACTGACCCTGTCGAGACCGCTCACTTCCCTGCCCAATGTCTTTGAGATTCTGGGTGCGTTTAGCCTCATCTCCGGGTTTAAAATTAACCAGACAAAGTCTGAAGCCCTAAATATTAATCTCCCGCACCCAATGGAGAAATTAATCGAACTAAATTTTAACTTTAAATGGCAAGCCTCCTCAATCAAATACTTAGGTATCCAAATTACCAAGACATATGACTCATTATACAAAGCTAATTATCCCAAATTATTTCAAGCTTTAGGGGAGGATATGAGGGTGTGGGCGGGGTTTGGAATTTCTTGGTTTGGAAGAATTCATAGCATTAAGATGAATCTTCTGCCAAGGGTGCTTTACCTGTTCCAGGCCCTGCCAATACCATTGGTGCGGGCAGATATCCTCGCCTTACAGTCAAAGATCATGAAATTCATTTGGCACAAGAAGAGTCCAAGAATTGCTAAGAGTATATTAACTAGACCCACGATTAGAGGAGGACTAGCGGTACCTTGTTTGATGGCATATTACAAAGCAGCTAGATTGGGTCAGATCGTCCAGTGGCACCTGGACCCGTCCCTGCGGAGATGGGTGGCACTGGAGAAAACCTGCTGTGCTCCAATTGAGCTGTATAATTTAATTTGGCTGCCAAAACGCTGCGACAACACGGTGGGGATGCTGCTACGGACCATGGTGAACTCTCTGGCGGTGTGGAGGAGTTCCAAATTTAAACATAAACTAACGACAAAACACTCCTTGATGACCCCGCTATTCGATAACCCAGATTTCGCCCCGGGGATGGCCGGAGAGCGGCACTTTAAAATTTGGATACAGTCGGGATATAAGCGACTAATGAATCTGAAGGGGCCTCAGTATATTAAAACATTCGAACACGTCAAATCAGAAAAAGGCCTTCCAAACACTGAATTATTCCGCTACCTTCAGATAAGAGCATTCTATAATGAATTTCCAATTAGACCAGCCAGGACCAATTTCGAGCAGCTGTGTTCTAGAGCCACGGACACACGGGGACTCACCTCTAAATTATACCGGGAAGTGATCTGTCCAAGTGGACCTGACGCCGACAAACTGAACTACATGACTAAATGGGAGACAGACCTAGGGGAGACTTTAGAGGACAAAGACTGGGAGTGGATCCTACAGGCGGCAGCCAAAAGCTCCATATGCTCTACGTTAAAAGAGAACGCATATAAGGTCATGATGCGCTGGTATCATACCCCATTACGTTTATCTAAATTTGTCGGCGGTTATTCCCCGCTCTGCCCAAAACAGTGCGGGGAAGCAGCAGACCTAGTCCACATGCTGTGGTCCTGCCCGAAGGTACTTCCGATTTGGGAGAGCATTAGAGCTTGGACACAAAGTATCCTCGATTTAGAGGTCCCCCTGGACCCGTGGCTGTTCTTACTGGGCAGGCGGGCTCAGGGGCTGTCGAAAACGGCACACAAACTGGTGGCACATATGGCCACAGCCACACGGTGCGAGATCGCAGCATTGTGGATACAGCAAGATCTTCCAGTCATTTCTAAAATTCGAAACAGATTGTGGCAAGTTTGCCAGATGGAACAGTTGACTAGCTGGGTCAATGACTCTGGCCGAAATTTTTTAAAAGTATGGGAGCCATGGCTCACCCAATCCGACATCCCCGGGGTAGATGCCAGCACGATTTTGCTATAATACACACAAGTGCGTTCTCTGGTGACGGAGCGGAACATACTATAACATAGGCACAAGACAGGTAGGATCCCCCCCCGACTATTCGAATTGGAACCAAGAGGTGGAGTCGTCAGGAGCCACGGAGAAGGACGCCTTACAGACCGACAGCAGATCTTCCACTACCAAAGAAAAGGGTGGCAGTCCATTCCCTTCCCCCCTCCCCCCTCCTCTCCTTTTCCCCCCTTTGGTGTTTTTTCCTCTGTTGTCTAGTCTCTGGTCCAGTAAGTCAGGTTTGTCTAGTCTTGTGAGTGTATGTTGTTAGTCCCTCGTTGCTCTTGAGTGACTTTACCCTCGATAGTGAGAAGGAAAAGGGTAAACCTCGGGGGGTTTCAAATCGTTTACAATGGGATGTGGCATAATGTTTTTGATGTGAAACCCAATAAAAATTTTGAAGTTGAAAAAAACATGAAAGAAAAAAACAAACATGAAAACAACCTATCAACAGATTTGTATAGAAACCGCCATAGGGTTGGGCACTGGCAAGGGGAAACGGACACTTACACTGAGACAGTCAGCAGACTCGCGGTGTCTGCACAGGATCCAGATCTCGGCACCGCGGAGATGGATAAAACCCTGCTGTCTCCTGCAGGCTCCGTCTCAGCTTACCAGCATACACGCGCAGGATGACCTGTCGTGACTTTTATAATAGATCGTGTCCCTAAGATCACAATCAATGACAACAAAAGATCACAATTGAATCAAACAATAACAATTATTAAAATAAGTACTGGTGTGCAAATGAAGCAAGTTCCTGCTTGTTGAGTCTCAGAGGGATTAACAACGGGAAAATTCCGGCTTTAGATCAGAGTCCTTGGGACCCAGGAGACTGCCCCGAGATGAAAACGTGAACTGTCAGGGCATATGTTGGTAGAGAGGGGTACCCCAGGGTTGAGCCAATGCTCAGTGTGCTCACCCTGAATCCACTGATGATCCATGGGGGTCCGATGGTTCTCTCCAAATCACAACCTCCCCTGTCACGCTGTAAAGGTTGCTGGCACCGCACAGCACTCCGGGTGTCCGGGTCTGACGTCACTTCCGGATATGACGCACAGACACTTCCCGGCTGGCTCTGGGCTGTGTCTGACCTCCTCCGATCCCCCTCCGCAGTGATGCTGTCCGATAGGCCGGCAAACAAGCCCAAGACAGGTGCCGCTAACGTGGACCCAATTCGCTGTGTTGCTTGCTTCACTCCAATACACCAAATGAAAGCGTAAACCCTATGCTCCTCCTCCTACGCGTTTCACCATTAGATGGCTTTGTCCCACAACCGGGAAGGGTCTGTGCGTCATATCCGGAAGTGACGTCAGACCTGGACACCTGGAGGGCTGTGCGGTGCCAGCAACCTTTACAGCGTGACCCGGGAGGTTGTGATTTGGAGAGAACCATCGGACCCCCACGGATCATCAGTGGATTCAGGGTGAGCACACTGAGCATTGGCTCAACCCTGGGGTACCCCTCTCTACCAACATATGCCCTGACAGTTCACGTTTTCATCTCGGGGCAATCTCCTGGGTCCCAAGGACTCTGATCTAAAGCCGGGATTTTCCCGTTGTTAACCCCTCTGAGACTCAAGAAGCAGGAACTTGCTTCATTTGCACACCAGTACTTATTTTAATATTTTTATTGTTTGATTCAATTGTGATCTTTTGTTGTCATTGATTGTGATCTTAGGGACACGATCTATTATAAAAGTGTTTAGTTTTACCACTACCCCTTTGACTGCTCTTCCAAATAATTTTCTTTCTTTTTGTACCTTACATCAGGGACTGGGGTTCCTTGTTTAGGAAGCTGCACTACAAATTGGGTTTTGGTTTTCTTACACACTTATCAATTTATTTTGCAAGACCCTTCACGCTCCGGATTGGTTCATGTCACATGATTTATTGTATATTCATTCAATATTTTTAGTCCCCTATTTTTAGTAGCATCTATATTTGGCGCACTCCATTTCCTTTTTTGCTTTTGTTCTAAACACGTGACCTGTAGGCCCTATTGTGTACAATGTGTATTGCCCCATGCCTGATGTGTAGGCCCTATTATATATATATATATGTACACACACACACACACGCACACGTGTGGGTGGTGTGTGTGTATGTATGTGTATATATCTATATATATATCTATATATATATCTATATATATAGATATATATATAATCAAAAAATAAATAGATGATACCGTTCTGTGGCTAACGAAATGCTTTTATTTGTGCTCGCACAAATAAAAGCATTTCGTTAGCCACAGAACGGTATAATCTATTTAATTTTGGGTTATTGAAGCTCGGCTAACACGGTACTGATACCTCTACATGTATATATGTATGTATGTATGTATATATATGTATGTATATATATATATATATATATATATATATATATATCCATACAAACACGTGAACTGTAGGCCCTAATTGTGTACAATGTGTATTGCCCCATGCCTTAAGTGTAGGCCCTATTGTGTTACAACAATTGAAAGTATTTTTCCATTTTTGTCTAATATTTTGCTTTTTTATTTTTAGCTGAAATCGTGCGTAACAAGTGGAAGAACTTGCGGGATTCCTTCCGTAGGGAGTTTAATAAAATTAAACATCCACGCTCAGGGGACGCAGCAACAAGTGTACATGAGTACACATCTTCGTGGCCATACTTCATCATGATGCTCTTCCTAAAAGAGCAAATGACGCCTGCACGGATTGTCTGCAATCTACAAAACAGCAACAGCGAAATCCCAGCGAATTCCACGGATATTACGCTGGATGTAAGTGTGGTGGACACTTCCTTCAGCGAGATCCCGCCATCCCCATCAGAACCTCCATCCAAGAAAAGGAAGCCGAATAATGATTACAAAAATAAATTAAAGCCCTAGAAGAAAATAAAATTTCAATATTATCTAATGCATTTATTGAACCACCACCTGTAGAAAGAAGACTGTGAGGACTTATTTTTTTTCAAAAGTCTACTACCACTGATCAAGACTTTTGATCCGATCAAAAAATTAACTGTGCAAAATCAAATCAACATGGTTGTGGTGAATGCGATGCAAGACAATTAGTATGTTTATAGTGCACTCAAGTTACATTTTTTCTGTATGTATGTATGTATGTTTTTATACCACGAATGTTAAACCACCACCTCCTCCCTAAAGTTAATAAAGTTTATTTTTTATTCAATATTTTTTCGTTTATTATGATATTTAATGTTAAAGGTAATAGCATGAAGGAGAGGGGGCAATAGGAGGACAGGATAGCGGGCGTATGAGAGGGCAGGATAGAGGGCATGAACTTGGGACATAATAGGTGATTTATAAAGAACACAATATTTAAAATGAAATATGTTTTATTGAACTTTTCAGGATAGGGGCACATACTTATGAGCGTAAAAAAAAATACAGGTTGCCAACATAATTTTTAAGTTAAGTGCAAGGCACTACACAATATTTTGCCATGGGATAGCTCCGTCACCATTAAAATAATCCCTGAATGAGTCACGAATGGTTTTTGCCATGTTCCCTGTTGAACTATTTGCCCGACTTCTCGCCAGCTGTGTACTAGGGACATGCGCCACATCCACTGATGATACGTCACAAGTACCTTGCAAATCAATTACAATATTATGTAATACAGTAACACATTGCACAATACGCTTTGCATTTGGCACTGATGTTTCTATAGATTTTAAAAGCAAACTCCATTTCGCTGTCATAATCCCAAATGCGCACTCCACACAGCGTTTCGCTCTGGAAAGTCTATAATTAAAAATGTCTTTCTCTTTTGTTAGTCCTTGCCGACTGTATGGCTTCATGAGGTATTGTAGCAACGGATAGGCCTCATCTCCTAAAAGTACATGCGGTAACTTTTGGGTATTTCGGCTCAACGGTAAACTTTTCTCCAAAGGCAATGGTAATTTCTTTTCATCTATAAACCGATAAAGTGATGAGGCTTTAAAGACCCCGCCATCGCTTTGCTTTCCAAATGCTTCAATGTCAACGACAATAAATTTAAAATTTGCGTCTGCAACACCTTGCAAAACAATGGAATGGTAATGTTTTTAATTGAAATACATGGTGCCCGAATTTTGGGGTTGCTTCATACGGATATGTTTCACATCAATACAGCCAATGCAATTCGGAAAATTCCATTTGCTGTAAAATTCGCTTGCCACCATACTCAAGCTTTCAACGCTTGGAAAAGGCATATGAACATCCCTGAGAGTACAGTATATAGCATTGCATGTCTCGTAGATAATTCTTGCCACTGTAGTTTTCCCCATCCGAAATGAGAATGCCAAGCCACGGAACGGTGTTCCAGTCGAAAGAAAGCTGTAGGAGGAAAGGGAAAAAAATATATTAATAATAAATATATATATATAAAATAATGTTTGTGTGTATTTGTGCCCCCTGTGATTGGCCGGCGGCGTGACAGTCACACCACCCACCGCGCCTAACATCCACCGCCGCCCCTCACACCCTACACCTCACATTGCCGCCGGCTCCCGCATCACCCGCTGCCTCACCCACGGGAGTGCCTGGGACCAGGGTTGGGGGGGGGAAACTGATGTGAGGTGCAGGGGGGGGAGACAGCAGCTGTGAAGGACAGGGGGGGGACGGAGCTTTGAAGAGGGGGGGGGAACGGAGCTTTGAAGAGGGGGGGGGGGAAATGGAGCTGTGAACGGGGGGGGGGAACCAGATGTGAAGGGGGGTAAATCCCGGGCAACACCGGGTATATCAGTGTATATATATATACTGCTGCGGCCAGCTTCACTCTAACGCTTACCCGTCTTGTCCCGCGGCTTGGCGCCGAACTTGGCCGAATGCCAGCCGCATCTTCCCCGCATCCTTCCCCTCCCCTCGCGACCTCTAACTCCGCTCTGCCCCTCTTCTCCAGGTCCCCCGGGGTCCCCCTCTGCTCCCACATCCCCCCTTACCCTGCCACCACCTTCGGGTGAACCCTGGGCGCCACGCACGCTCTCTGGCACGCGTGACCGCGCATCAGTGACGCGCGGCACATGGCAGGACCCAGCCACGTCTGCACGCGGATTGCGGTGGCGGCCGCTGAAGACTCAGCTCGGCCGCCACTGTATACACACACACACACGCTATATATATATATATATATATATAGTGACAAACAGCTTACTCCGGGGCTCCGCCGTCTCTCCAGGACTGTTAGAACACGGTCTTTTAGGGTAGGTTAAATGACGAGGCGTAACGTGCTGTTCCTTTAAACAGGCTATGCCTGGTTTATTCAGTCCCAGGCACTGAGATTGCCACACTGCATACAAAAGAAATACAAGCAAAACAAAAGCCTGCTCACCTGAGCAATAACTTAACTAATGTTTTCCCTGACTCAGGGTTGGAGTGGCTTTTCCACTTCCAACAACAAAATAAGGAACTTTGCAGTTTTAGAAAAAAGGAACAGAATGGTTTAACCTGTTTGGGGAGAGGCTTTTCCCCTCTTTGCTTCCAGCAGCCTTCCTGCCTCCAGGCTCTTGGGGAGAGGGAAGAGGAACCAGGAAATCAGTCTTAAATACCTGATTTCTAACTAGCAGGACAGGTGACAGAAATCAGGCAGCAGACAAACTCTGGTCTGGATCCCTCATCCCTCAGTTCCAGCACTTGCCAAACTGTGGGATGGAGTGCATGTATTATTAGGCTACACTTTCCAGCCTAAACAGGATAGAAACTGTTCAGTATCCTGGGAGCCCTATATATGGAATTTATTACCATTCCCTGGTTTCTGTCACAATATACACACACACACACATATATATACGTACACACACACACATATATACATACACACACACACATATATATATATATATATATATATATATATATATATATATATATATATATATATATATATATATATATATATATATATACGTGTATGTATATATATATATATATATATATATATATATATATATATATATATATATATATATATATATATATATATGTGGCACTGTGTGCTCATTTGCATGTCATTTCCCAGAATCCCTTGCTGCAGTGGAAGTGCTATGTGCTGGGGGATAATGGTGAAAGGCGGGGTTGCAGACCTGCCTAAGACATGCAGATGAGCATACAGTTGTATTTACATTTGCATATTTGCTTTGCTGTGGAGGGTTTTTGTCACTTTTTTTACTCACCATAACTTAACTCAGTATATATATATATATATATATATATATATATATATATAAAAAAAAAAAAATATATATATATATATACATACTTGTAAGTCAAAATAGAAAAAGGAAATGATTTTAATAACGAGCAATAAGACACACTAACATTAAAAACATAAACACACTGTAGGCAGCATAACAAAAATAAAAAAGCTGTGACTAGAAAAATAATGCATTTAATATCGCTGAAAGTAAAACCAAGAGCTTAAATGTATCAAATAATATACCCTCCCAAAAATATGAGGTAATACAAATAAGCTAAAGGATTACAACACCCCCTAAGGATCCTAGCTACAAATAATATAACTAAATCCAAAAGAAAAAATAATTAAGTATATACAATGAATAAACTTATATACACAATAGTGAACATAAGAAAAAATAATATATCTTAAACCAAGGGGGCGACACAGGGGAAAATAAGATGAAAAGTACTCAAACCCTGTGCAGCAATAATCAAAAATAATAATGTAACGGGTTTTCCACCCCACCCAATCTCATATATAGTGTGGGTGAGTAGAACATGAAGTGTTACCGGTGTGGTGCGTATACCTGCAGGCTCACAGGAGGTCTGAGCCTCCGCTAATGAGAGCCTGGGGTGAATCCTCTGGAACGGATCTTCTTTCAGCGCCTCCACCTATGTAGGATTCTATGGAAGTGTAGAATGACCCTACATAGGAACCCAATCAGAAACCTCACACACAGTGATTATATAATAACTAAGGACTTTACTTATGAACATATAACACATTACATAACATCATAACCTTATGCAATACTGGAGCACCTTCTGCCCAATGTCTGGTGTTCCCACCCAGTGTCCTGTAACCCCCACCCAATGTCCCGTACTCCTACGGAGATCGTGGGTGACTGCGCAGTCACTAAGTTATCTATTAGGCCTGTTGGTGCACATGTGTAGAAATACCTTCCGAGCACTCCGATGCTCGGGCCCGCAACACTCTTCTAAAAGTGTCAGACGCGCGATGCCTCCGTCTGATCCTTTCCAGGTGATATTCTCCGTGGACCCCAACGTGGGTCCAAACTCCGTCACTGGAACCACAGCATCCGCTGAGTCCCTCTCTAACGATACAGCAATGTGACACACCCTGCACTATAGGCCGTCCCTATAGCACAGCATCCTTAAGTGGCTTAAGGGTCAACTCCTAGGGCATTCGGGGTTGCCTATCCTATATTGGTAGGTCTTGTACCCACCCTACTCATAATACGGGCACTGGGCCATGGCTCCCCGGATTGGTTACCGCTATGAACCCCCCCAGTTGCCTCGTACTACGCGCAACGCCGCCCTGGGCAATGGCTCCCCGGATTGGCTACCGCTATGAACCCCCCCAGCGCCTCGCCACTCGCAACACGGACCCTGGGCTATGGCTCCCCGGACTGGTTACCGCTATGAACCCCCCAGCTGTCTCGTGCCACTAATTCACCTAAACGCCTGCCGCAACGCTCTGCAGACTAACCTCAGCCCCCTTTATCCCTGGCTATTCCCCAGCTCTGACTACCATGAGTGACAGGGTCCCTCTCTGAGACTATCCCTGGCAACACTCACTAACCTGGGGTAATACAGGGTTAACTGGGACCTTAGGGCCGCTGGCCTAGTGCAAGGAGTCCCCGGCTCCTGCACCCTACCTCCTTCCTTTGTCTGCCTCCTTGCTCTGCTTCTTCCTGACTGACACGCAGCTCCAGCCCGCCAAATGTATCTATCTCCCTCCAGGGCAGTCCTACAGCCCTATTGGCTCCTATCAGGCACCTGGTGCCTGTCTCGCTATGCCCCATGGGAGTTGTAGTCCCATGGAGCCTAACAGCACATAGGGACCGCGTGCGCGCCTTGCCTATGCCTGCACTAGCTCCTAATGGCCGCCGCAATCTCTCCCTACCTCTCGCGCGACTCTCCTGGCTGGCTCCTACACTCGCGCGATCTTCTGCGCATGCGCGACTATCTCGGGCCGCCGGGGACTCTCTGCGCATGCGCGAACCGGCGCAACATGGCGGCGCCCTGTGCAAGAGCCGCCGGAGATCTCCTGCACTCCGGCGAGCTCCCTCCTCGGTCCCCACCCTCCTGAATGGCCGTCGGGTCTGCCGCTTGCCTCTGGCAGTACCCGACAGCGTCCGTGGCCACGGAGGCTCCCTGGGGGGTCGAGGGGAGAAAAAGGTAACATGGCTACAATAAAAATATCAAAAAACATGAGTGCCAAACATTCCTATGGATTCTGACAGAAAGGCAAAACACATGGCTATATAGGATGACAAATAAAGCCAGTACTGGATGCTCAATCAAACCAGCATTTGCCTACATCCCACAAAGGGGAAAGGACTCAGAGCAGCAGAGAAAGTGATACTCAGCTGGCCATAATAGTGTATGAGTCAGTCCAAGGGAGAGTAATTCCAACATAGATTGCAGTCTCTCATATCGTCCACAGGAGTTGCATCATGAAGCAAAGGTCACGCTGTAGAAATCATGTATACTGCCGTCAGTGAACACTCTACGCGTTTCAGCCAAGGGGGCCTTCTTCCCAGAGTGTTTCTGCCTGTCTGCAGTGCAGGCGCGTGGTCTGAGGCAGCGAGGCCTTAGCCTTAGATGTATAAAACACATATCCCCCTTGCATTGGCAAGGTAGCATTGGCATCTTAAGAGTGATGCATTTAAAGTGATCATTTTAAGTGACAATAATATTTAGACTATAGTTTGACTAGAGGTGACTGAGACTGCATCCTTTCTGCAAACTCTTACTCAGGGCAACAAACGGTGAGCTTATATGACCACACTTTGATCCCATGCTTGTTAACCTGCATATTCTAACCCCTCGCCCCTTTACAACTTATTTCACAGCAGCATCTCCCAAAACTGACTGCACAAAAATAACTCCCACACCAACTCAGCCCACTGAAACCCAGAACTGACTAGCATTGCAATGCAGCAAAACATTTGACAAGGAACAGGCACACCCCTGCTGTTTAGCATGCACACACTCACAACAGCTCCATGCAGCACTGCCTACCTCTGGCATCATTACCCTGCTATGTATCTTAACTTTTTTCTTTCTCCTGGCCTCATGGAGATGTTACTCCCTCTATACACTACAAACTCCTCCATCCTGGCCCACACCCAACATCACCATACACCCTGGACTACTCAAAAGCCTTTCACTATCTATGGAATGTTGGTGGAGAACTCTAAAAACCAGCACACCCACCACTGCTCACTCTAATGGCAAACACCACAAATTTACAACTTGCAAACAACTACCCAAATTTCTGCTCATACTATTACTCTCTTTAGCAGGTGATATTGAACCTAACCCAGGTCCTCCCATTTCAAATCTGCCCCATGCCCCTGAGAATTCCACCTTTAAATTCCAAAAAGGGCTATCTGTCACCCATATAAATATACGGAGCCTGCTGCCCAAACTGGACGAACAAAGGGCATGGTGCCTTATGCATAAACCCAAAGCCATCGTTCTTACAGAAACATGGCTAACCCATAAAACCCCTGATGCAAATATCGCCATTCAGGGATACTCCATTTTTAGGAGAGATAGGTCAAAGAGAGGAGGAGGGGTGTTATTTTATATTGCAGACACATTACAATTTACACTGTTAAATTGCCCCCCAAGCCCACGCTCTTTTGAAATTCTAGTTGGCAAAATCTGCCTCCCCTTTTCTAAGCCCATCTTGCTCACTGGCATCTACCGCCCCCCTAAAGCCCCTCTGCAATTCCTGGCTGATATCACCCAGTTTCTTGGCTCCATTTCCTCTCTGAACGAGAAGAGTGAGCTGCTAGTTCTTGGGGATTTCAACTTCAACTGGCTTACCCTAAAAACCATAAAATCCAGATACAACTCAAGTCACTTAACCTATCACAACTCATTTCCCAACCCACATGGACAAACCTGAAATCGCATAACCCTTCCTTGCTAGACTGGATACTCTCCTCAAACCCCAGCAGAATCCAATCCTCTGGCATCCTTCCTGACATTTTCAGTGACCATGCAATAGTGTACTGTGTAAGGAAAATTAAAACGCCCCATTCAAGCCCTAAAGTTCTCCTCACTAGAACATTTAAAAACTTTAACACACAACAGTTTCTGGATGACCTTACCAACTGCCCATGGCACAGAATCGATTTAATACCCAACCCTGATTCTGCACTCGACTACTGCTGCAGCAGCTTTTATTCTTACTAATAACTGGCATGTACCTGGCATGTTCCTGGAATGTGACACTTTTCACCCGGAGCATGCCGGGCTCCTTTTGCCTTCCCAGCCAGGCTCATGCCCGGCTGACGCACGGTTGATGTGTTAATTAATAATGGTTCAGGATTTACTAGGCTGCAATGCTTCGCGTGTCCGCCAGATGGCATAAATTCATGAATTGTAATGCAGTGTATATATATATATATATATATATACATATATATATATATATACTGTATAACAACAACCCCTATAACCCCTAACATACAGTACTGTACATTTTTATTCATAGTGTACATGTACAGGGGGTCTCCGGAGCTGAACCGCGTTGGTTTCAGGTTGGGGGACCCCCTGCTCCCCGAGATACAGCCCCCTTTATGAGGTGCCGGTATCCCTCTGCTTGGTTTAAAGGTCCCGATCACGTGACCGCGGCCTGTAAACCAAGCAGAGGGATACAGGCACCCCCTAAAGGGGCCTGTATCTCGGGGAGCAGGGGGTCCCCGGACCTGAAACCACAGCGGTTCTGCTCCGGAGACCCTCTGCCCATCTACAGTATGAATAAAAAACATATATAAATAAACACTCGTTCCTTACCTTAGCGGCTATGTGCTATGGTAACGAAGCAGCATTTCTGTATTTTAATAATATTGTACAGTGAGCAGGGGGTTCCCTGAGCCAGAAATTAATGCTCAGGGTACCCCCTGCTCCTGCACAATATTATTAAAAATACAGAAATGCTGCTTCATTACCATAGCGGATAGCCGCTAAGGCAATGAAGGGGTTTACTCACCGTGCCCGCTTTATTGTGGGTAGCGGGGGTGGGTGAAGGGGGTATTTGGCCCTTGGTGTGAGTTTAGGACTTGCGGGGGGGTTGCGGGTGCACTTAACCCCTTCACGGCCGTAGCAGTTAATACCGCTACAATCATGAAGGGGTTAAGCCCTCCCGCTACCCCCCGCAAGCCCTTAACAGCCACCATTGGGGCTAATACCCCCTTCAACTACCCACAATAAAAAAAATACACACACAGCAGCCGCCAAAAAATAAATAAATAAATCTAAATAAATAAATAAATAAATGACTATAAATAAATACATTTGAAATACATTTTTATTTATAGTGTAGATATGCAGGGGGTCTCCGGAGCTGAACCGCATTGGTTTCAGGTCGGGGGGACCCCCTGCTCCCCGAGATACAGCCCCCTTTATGAGGTGCCAGTATCCCTCTGCTTGGTTTAAAGGTCCCGATCACGTGACCGCGGCCTGTAACCCAAGCAGAGGGATACCGGCACCCCCTAAAGGGGCCTGTATCTCGGGGAGCAGGGGGTCCCCGGACCTGAAACCAACGCTGTTCAGCTCCGGAGACCCTCTGCACATGTACAGTATGAATAAAAAACATATATAAATAAACACTCGTTCCTTACCTTAGCGGCTATGTGCTATGGTAATGAAGCAGCATTTCTGTATTTTAATAATATTGTACAGTGAGCAGGGAGTTCCCTGAGCCAGAAATTAATGCTCAGGGGACCCCCTGCTCCTGCACAATATTATTAAAAATACAGAAATGCTGCTTTATTACCTTAGCTGATAGCCGCTAAGGCAATGAAGGCAGAATAGCATGTTTATTGGGGACATTTGATTTGCCCCCAATTAACATTGCAATAAACAACATACAGTACACACCTGCCTGCCTTCACTGTAATCTATGTAAAAAACCCTCCCCTATTGTGTGTTTTAAACCTCCTGCCTTCACTGTAATCTATGTAAAAACCACTCCCCCTATTGTGTGTGAAGCTTCCCTGCCTTCACTGTAATCTATGTAAAAAAAACCTCCCCCTACCTATTGTGTCTGCTAAACTTCCCTGCTTTGACTAATCTGTGTAAGCCCCCCTCCCCCTAATGTGTCATTAAAATCTGCCTGGCCTGTGTTTCTGTGAGTGCAGTGTACTGTATGTAAATGTGGGGAGGGGGATCCCGTGTAAATAACCACACCCACACCCATGGCCCCTCCGCTGCTTGCTGCAAAACAGAGACAAAAATTAAAACATACAAAGTAATGTCCCCTAAACCCTTAATCACCATAGCGGTTATTAACCTCTACAGTCATTAAGGGGTTAACCCACACTCACCCACCACTCGGGACGCCTACATACCCTCCCACACTAAACACCCCACCCGTGAGGCCTAACCACCCACCCACTACCCACAAGGGAGGCCTACCCACATACCATTGGTGAAACACCCCCCCACCCCCAGTAACCACAATAAAAACAATAGTGACCCACAATAAACAGCATTCTATTTATTAAATACATTACCCACCCCCTGTGCCCCCCCCATAAATACAAGATTTATTCTTTTACATACAGGGTTCATAACGCAGCCCCACGCGAGTCCCCGGTTGACTGGCGGGGCACCTGGACAGATCTACAGTTTACCAGAAGCCCTTTTTACACAGGTTCTGGAGGCCTGCTGGTGGATCCCACCAGCACCATGGCCCCCAGGTGGTCTCCTTGGGTCACCGTGGGCCACAGTTGGGTCCCCACGGTAGGCCCGCGGATGTCTGGGAGCCCCGGGTGAGACCCACAGGTGTCTGCGGGGCCTCGGGTGGTTCCCTTGGGGGTCTGGGGAACTCACGGGTGCTCACTACGGGTCCGCGGTGCCCCCACAGAAGTGGGACCACACATCATCATCCCCGCACCTATGGGTCGGCGGTGCCCCCACAGAAGTGGGACCACACATCATCATCCCCGCAGACTATGGGTCCGCGGTGCCCCCACAGAAGTGGGACCACACATCATCATCCCCGCATGTGTCACACGTGGAACCACCAGCCTGATACCCTTGGGATACCCGAGGATACCCACAGGTGGTCTCCAGAGGTCCCACGCAGAACCACGGAACCAACCCTGAATGTAAAAAAAATAAACCTGGCCTATACATTCAATACATACACCCTCTCCCCCAACACCTACAGTACAATAATGTGCAAAATAACTATTATCCATGCGTTTTTACACGGCATTGCAGTATTGCAGCCAGCCGGAATAAAGTGCTTAAATCACAGCCGCGAATATAACGCAATATACCCCGGGAGAAAACGACACAAAACCGCACATCACCGGGGTCCTCTGAAATTCGCGGCGCTAGCCAAGTAAGAATAAAGTTGGTCGCCAGTGTATTTCCAATCCGAGTTCTTAAAACTCTGCGATACCCATGCTCCATTACACAAAATAAGGGTACGGGGGGCCCACCTTCCATGGGTTACAACTGACCTTATTGCACTCTACCAGCTCAGGGATACCTTGTGGAAAAGCTACAAAGTAACTGGCACTTCCAAGGAACTGCATTAGGCAGTGAGGCATTTAAAGTGAGTTTTTTAAGTGATAAAAACAGTTAGACTACAGTTAATATATATATAGTTAATATACTCACTTTCTTCATGCAAGACCAATAACCAATAACCTCAGCTGATATGACATGGATCTAATTGCATTCTCTTCACAGGTATGTTCCTGATGTTGAAACCCTCTGTACTGCACCGACACACTTTATTCGAGCAAATACCCAGTATGTACCTGGCAGATATCTGGAATGCGCCGCTCCTCACCTCTGACAAGCCCCGTTGCATTTGCCTTCCCAGCCTGGGTTCACGCCTGTTAAATGATAATGATTAGGATTTAATAGGCTGCAATGCTTCGCGTGTCTACCAGATGGCATAAATTCATGAATTGTAATGCAGTATATATATATATATATATACTGTGCAGTATTGCAGCCAGCGGGAATAAAATGCTTCAATCCCTGCCTGGAAAATAACGCAATGCACTTGGGCAGAAAACAGTCACAAACCTCAATACACTCGGGTATACCCGAATTCGTGGGACTAGCCGAGCTCGAATAAAGTGTGTCGCCAGTGTATAAGACTGAATCTGGCCTTGTTGAATTGATATATAAGTATGTTCCTGATGTTGAAACCCTCTGTATAAGACTGAATCTGGCCTTGTTGAATTGATATATGTTAGTATGTTTGAATGTAAAAAGTTTTTTTTTTTTTTTTTTTTCCCTCTTAACTCTGTGCTGTTAATTGACCAAATGGAACAAGCTGACTGATTGGGGAGGGGGAGGGTCATGTGACTTTTTTTTTGTGTATAATACTAACACCTTCGCTGCATTGGGCAGGAACTGCATTAGGCAGTGAGGCATTTAAAGTGAGGTTTTTAAGTGATAAAAACAGTTAGACTACAGTTAATATATATATAGTTAATATACTCACTTTCTTCATGCAAGACCAATAACCAATAACCTCAGCTGATATGACATGGATCTAATTGCATTCTCTTCACAGGTATGTTCCTGATGTTGAAACCCTCTGTATAAGACTGAATCTGGCCTTGTTGAATTGATATATAAGTATGTTCCTGATGTTGAAACCCTCTGTATAAGACTGAATCTGGCCTTGTTGAATTGATATATAAGTATGTTCCTGATGTTGAAACCCTCTGTATAAGACTGAATCTGGCCTTGTTGAATTGATATATAAGTATGTTCCTGATGTTGAAACCTTCTGTATAAGACTGAATCTGGCCTTGTTGAATTGATATATAAGTATGTTCCTGATGTTGAAACCCTCTGTATAAGACTGAATCTGGCCTTGTTGAATTGATATATAAGTATGTTCCTGATGTTGAAACCTTCTGTATAAGACTGAATCTGGCCTTGTTGAATTGATATATAAGTATGTTCCTGATGTTGAAACCCTCTGTATAAGACTGAATCTGGCCTTGTTGAATTGATATATGTTAGTATGTTTGAATGTAAAAAGTTTTTTTTTTTTTTTTTTTCCCTCTTAACTCTGTGCTGTTAATTGACCAAATGGAACAAGCTGACTGATTGGGGAGGGGGAGGGTCATGTGATTTTTTTTTTGTGTATAAGGCCTCGGTCCCGCTGCGCTCGTTGGCGCGGGCGGTGGGTCGCGAGTTCCCCACCAGCAGGGGAATCCTCGCGAGCCGGTCCCGGTCCCCACTGGCTGCACAGCTGATTACACGCTGTAGCGCGTCAGCCGCTGGAGACACCAGAGAATGGTGTTTCCTAGCGTTGACGCGTGACGTGTGTGGCTGTGAGCCAATGGGGAGGGGAGGCTTCGGGAGGAGGAGAGGCTTCGGGAGGAGGAGAGGCTTCGGGGAGCGGGGAGGAGTGTGGAGGGACAGCAGGTGAGTGCCTTTCTCTGTGTGTGTGTCTGAGTGCGTGCATGCCTATCTGTGTGTGTATGTGTGTGCCCGAGTGCGTGAGTGCGTGAGTGCCTGCCTCTGTCTGTGTGTGTGTGTGTATGAGTGCCTGCCTGTGTGTGCGCGCGTGTGTGTGTATGAGTGCGTGAGTGCCTGCCTGTGTGTGTGCGCGTGTGTGTATGAATGAGTGCCTGCGTGTGTGTGTTTAAACTTACTTTCCAGCTCCAGCCCGAGTCCGTGGAGGGAGGGGGGGGAGAGTAGCGGGTCCCTCCGCTCAAGCCACGCCCCCCCTCCCTGTCAAACCGCCCACCTCCCGATCAAACCTCCCACCTCCTGCCCACCTCCCGATCAAACCTCCCACCTCCCGCCCACCTCCCGCTCCGGCTCCCGCTCCCTACAGACCGCAGATCGCGGTCTGTGTATCTCAGCGCACCGCCTGTCAGCAGCGCAGGTGCGCTGAATCTGGGAGCGGGGCCTTAGCCTAATACTAACACCTTCGCTGCATTGGGCAGGAACTGCATTAGGCAGTGAGGCATTTAAAGTGAGATTTTTAAGTGATAAAAACAGTTAGACTATAGTTTGATTAGAGGTGACTGGGGACTGCTTCTTTCTGCAAACTCTTTAACTCAAGACAACAAACGGTAAGCTATTCAGATCACACTATGATCCCATGCTTGTTAAGTTTGCATAGTTTAACCCCCCACCCCTTTACAACTTCTTTCACTGCAGCCTCTCCCAAAACTGACTGCACAAAACACTGAAACCCTGAATTGACCCTAGCATTGCAATGCAGCAAAACACTTGACAAGGTACAGGCCCACCCCTGCTGTTTAGTCTGCACACACTCACTCTGCTCACAACAGCTCCATGCAGTACTGCCTACCTCTGGCATCATGAACCTGCTATGTCTTCTAACTTTTTTCTTTCTCCTGGCCTCATGGAGATGTTACTCCCTATATCCACTACAAACTCCTCCATCCTGGTCCACACCCAACATCACCATACACCCTGGACTACTCAAAAGCCTTGCACTATCTACTGAATGTTGGTGGAGAACTCTAAATCCAGCACACCAACCACCGCACACTCAAATGGAAAACACCACAAATTTACAACTTGCAAACAACTACCCAAATTTCTACTCATACTATTACTCTCTCTAGCAGGTGATGTTGAAACTAACCCAGGTCCTCCCATTTCAGCTCTGTCCCATGCCCCTGAGAATTCCACCTTTAAATTCCAAAAAGGGCTATCTGTCGCCCATATAAACATCCGGAGCCTGCTGCCCAAACTGGATGAACTAAGGGCATGGTGCCTTATGCATAAACCCAAAGCCATCGTTCTTACAGAAACATGGCTATCCTCTATAACCCCTGATGCAAATATCGCCATTCAGGGATACTTCATTTTTAGGAGAGATAGGTCAAAGAGAGGAGGGGGGGTGTTATTTTATATTGCAGACACCTTACAATTTACACTGTTACATTGCCCACCAAGTCCACCCTCTTTTGAAACTCTAGTTGGCAAAATCTGCCTCCCCTTTTCTAAGCCCATCTTGCTTGCTGGCATCTACCGCCCCCCTAAAGCCCCTCTACAATCCTTGACTGATATCACCCAATTTCTTGCCTCCGTTTCCTCTCTGAATGAGAAGAGTGAGCTGCTAGTTCTAGGGGATTTCAACTTCAATTGGCTTGACCCTAAAAACCACAAAATCCAGATACAACTCAAGTCACTTAACCTATCGCAACTCATTTCCCAACCCACACGAATAAACCTGAAGTCGCATAACCATTCCTTGCTAGACTGGATTCTCTCCTCAAACCCCAGCAGAATCCAATCCTCTGGCATCCTTCCTGATATTTTCAGTGACCATGCAATAGTGTACTGTGTAAGAAAAATTAAACCGCCCTATTCAAGCCCTAAAGTTCTCCTCACTAGAACATTTAAAAACTTTAACCCACAACAGTTTCTGGATGACCTTACCAACTGCCCATGGCACAGAATCGATTTAATTCCCGACCCTGATTCTGCACTCGACTATTTCCAATCCGAGTTCTTAAAACTCTGCGATACCCATGCTCCACTACGCAGAATAAGGGTACGGGGTGCCCACCTTCCATGGGTTACACCTGACCTTATAGCACTCTACCAGTTCAGGGATGCCTTGTGGAAAAGCTACAAAGTAACTGGCACTACCAAGGATCTCAATCATTACAGATGCCTGCGGAACGTGTGCACAAGGCAAACAAGGTATGCAAAAGCACAATATTACTCTGACAATCTCCACCAAAATACATCAAACCCAGGTAACTTCTGGAAGGTTATCAACAATATATTCCAGGCTCCAAACCATCAACAACCAAGTAATATCACTAAGGTGGATATTACTCTGACAAACCCCACTGACATTGCAAATGCATTCAATGATTACTTTGTGGGGTGTGCCACTAACTTATTAGCGAAACGCAGCACAAACCCCAAACATGAATCTCATCCTGGGAGTATCCCTACAGTCCCACCCCCTCCCAACACTGCCCACAATTTTCAATTTAGCCCAGTATCTGAAGAGGAGATTACACAAGCGCTCCTCAAACTAAAACTAAGCAGCCAAAGTGGACCCGACTTACTACAATCTACGTTCCTACGACTTGGTGCCCCAGCCATTGCCAAACCAATTGCGTCCATAGTCAACTCTATCCTGTATGCAGGCCATATCCCTAAGACCTGGAAAACTGCCAGAGTTGTCCCAATCTTCAAAAGTGGGGACAAAAACACTGTCTCAAACTACAGGCCAATCTCACTTCTCCCAATTCTATCCAAAGTTATGGAAAAATGTGTCCACTCCCAATTAAGCGATTTCTACACCAAGACAAATTTCCCTAGCCAATTCCAGTCTGGGTTTCGTCCCAAACACTCCACCGTAACTACCCTGCTAAAAGTTTGCAATGAAATCCAGTGTGGAATGGAACGGGGACAACTCACTGGTGCAGTATTCCTAGATTTTGCAAAGGCTTTTGACTCAGTTGATCATGTTATCCTGCTTAACAAACTCCAGAGCTCTGGAATAGGGAAACGTGCTTTAAACTGGGTTCAGTCCTACCTATCAGGAAGATCCCAACATGTGTCCATCTCAGGCTCTAACTCCAACCCCCTGGATATCACCTGTTATGTACCGCAAGGCTCTGTTCTGGGGCCCCTACTCTTCTCAGTGTTCATTAATGATCTTCCCACAGCTTGTAAGGAAGCCTCAATACACATGTATGCAGATGACACAATCCTGTATGCACACAGCCATAGCCTCTCTGACCTTCAACACATACTTCAGTCTGACTTTTTGAGACTCGAAAACTGGATTTCCCAAAACAAACTGTTTTTAAACACTGACAAGACTGTAACAATGGTATTTGGGACCAAGACTAAATTTGTAAAGCTTCCACTGACTGAGCTCCTGATTAGAACCAACGCTACCACCACCCTAACACCTGTCACTAGTTTTAAATACCTGGGCTTATGTTTGACTCCCACTTAACATTCGGGATGCACATTGATACCCTGACAACCAAGACCTATGCCAAACTAGGGGTACTTTACAGGAACAAATCCTCCCTAAGTCTCCTGGTCAGAAAGCGTATTGCACAGCAGATGCTAATGCCAATTATTGACTATGGAGACATAGTATATGGCTCGGCTCCTCAAACCCACCTTAGCAAACTTGACACCCTCTACAATTCAATTTGTCGTTTTGTTATCCAATGCAACTACAACACACATCACTGCGAAATGCTCAAAGAACTAGATTGGTCATCACTAGAGTCTAGGTGCAAAGTTCACCTTTCCTGTCTCACCCTCAAATACTTTCTGGGCAAGCTACCCAGCTACCTGAACAAGCTCCTCACCCCTACCACATGCAGTACCTATCACCTGAGATCAGACTCCAAAAGACTATTCATGGTCCCAAGACTCAACAAAGTATCCGGACGTTCCTCGTTCTCCTTCCGTGCACCCCAAAACTGGAACAACCTACCAGAGACTCTCACATCCACCACCAGCTTAAGTTCTTTCAAATCTAAGGCTGTCTCACACTTTAATCTGGTCTGTAACTGTTTCATACGCTCATACTGTAATATATATTTTCTTTAACTGTGCATGCAATGTCTTGTATATAATGTATACCTTGTTCATTTATGTAACTGTAATTTGTAACCATGTATTATTTTGTTTTACTCTGTGCCCAGGACATACTTGAAAACGAGAGGTAACTCTCAATGTATTACTTCCTGGTAAAATATTTTATAAATAAATAAATAAGGATCTCAATCACTACAGATGCCTGCGGAACATGTGCACAAGGCAAACAAGGCATGCAAAAGCACAATATTACTCTGACAATCTCCATCAAAATACATCAAACCCAGCTAACTTCTGGAAGGTTATCAACAATATTTTCCAGCCTTCTAACCATCAACAACCAAGTAATATCACTAAGGGGGATATTACTCTGACAAACCCCACTGTCATTGCAAATGCATTCAATGATTACTTTGTGGGGTGTGCCAGTAACTTATTAGCAAAACGCAGCCCAAACCACAAACCTGAATCTCATCCTGGGAGTGCCCACATAGCCCCACCCCTTCCCAACACTGCTACAATTTTCAATTTGGCCCAGGATCTGAAGAGGAGATTACACAAGCGTTTCTCAAACTAAAACTAAGCAGCCAATGCTGACCTGACTTACTACAATCTAGGTTCCTACGACTTGGTGCCCAAGCCATTGCCAAACCAATTGCGTCCATAGTCAACTCTATCCTGTCTGCAGGCCATATCCCTAAGACCTGGAAAACTGCCAGAGTTGTCCCAATCTTCAAAAGTGGGGACAAAAACACTGTCTCAAACTACAGACAATCTCACTTCTCCCAATTCTATCCAAAGTCATGGAAAAATGTGTCCACTCCCAATTAAGCGACTACTACACCAAGACAAATTTCCCTAGCCAATTCCAATCTGGCTTTCGTCCCAAACACTCCACCGTAACTACCCTGCTAAAAGTTTGCAATGAAATCCAGTGTGGAATGGAACGGGGACAACTCACTGGTGCAGCATTCCTAGATTTTGCAAAGGCTTTTGATACAGTTAATCATGCTATCCTGCTTAACAAACTCCATAGCTCTGGAATAGGGAAGCATGCTTTAAACTGGTTTCAGTCCTACCTATCAGGAAGATCCCAACATGTGTCCATCTCAGGCTCTAACTCCAACCCCCTGGATATCACCTGTGGTGTCTCGCAAGGCTCTGTTCTGGGGCCCCTACTCTTCTCAGTGTTCATTAATGATCTTCCCACAGCTTGTAAGGAAGCTTCAATACACATGTATGCAGATGACACAATCCTATATGCACACAGCCATAGCCTCTCTGACCTTCAACACATACTTCAGTCTGGCTTTTTGAGACTCGAAAACTTGATTTCCCAAAACAAACTGTTTTTAAACACTGACAAGACTGTAACAATGGTATTTGGGACCAAGACTAAATTCTTAAAGCTTCCAGCGACTGAGCTCCATATTAGAACCAACACTAACACCACCCTAACCCGTGTCACTAGTTTTAAATACCTGGGCTTATGGTTTGACCCCACTTAACATTTGGAATGCACATTGATACCCTAACAACAAAGACCTATGCCAAACTAGGGGTACTTTACAGGAACAAATCCTCCCTAAGTCTCCTGGTCAGAAAGCGTATCGCACAGCAGATGCTAATGCCAATTATTGACTATGGAGACATAGTATATGGCACAGCACCTCAAACCCACCTTAGCAAACTTGACACCCTCTACAATTCAATTTGTCGTTTTGTTCTCCAATGCAACTACTACAAACATCACTGCGAAATGCTCAAAGAACTAGATTGGTCATCACAAGAGTCTAGGCGCAAAGTTCACCTATCCTGTCTTGCCTTTAAATTCTTTATGGACAAGCTACCCAGCTATCTGAACAAGCTCTTCACCCCTACCACATGCAGCACTTATCACCTGAGATCAGACTCCAAAAGACTGTTCATGGTCCCAAGGCTCAACAAAGAATCCAGACGTTCCTCCTTCTCTTACCGTGCACCCCACAACTGGAACAACCTACCAGAGACTCTCACATCCACCAGCAGTTTAAGTTCTTTCAAATCTAAGGCTGTTTCACATTTTAATCTGGTCTGTAACTGTTTCATATGCCCATAATATATATTTTCTTTAACTGTGCATGCAATGTCTTGTATATAATGTACAGTACCGACACACTTTATCCGAGTGTGGTCGGTACCGCAAGCCGGGAAATCTCCCGGCTTGCTAGTGGCCGCCCCTCGGCGTGCCGCGCGTCATAGACGCGCGGTCACGCGTCATCGGGAGCGTGCGCCCCCTGCACGCGCGTCCAGGGGCTCCCCGAGGGAGCCCTGGTGTCCCGCGATCGCGGGACAGCGGCAGGGGGTTCCGGGGGACCCGGCAGCGGTAGGGAGAGCGCCCCGATCGGAGGGCGCTCTTCCGCTGCTTCGGCGCGCGCCCGTCACTCTCGGGCGCGCGCCAGGCTACTGCTGCGGCAGAGAACGGGCAAATGCTCGAATAAACTCTGCCGCAGCAGTATACCCTGTTCATTTATGTAACTGTATTTGTAACCATGTATTATTTGTCTTAACTCTGTGCCCAGGACATACTTGAAAACGAGAGGTAACTCTCAATGTATTATGTCCTGGTAAAATATTTTATAAATAAATAAGCACCGACCTTAGACCGCACAGGCTGATCCGGATTGCGCAGTTCGTAGTCGTACATAGCAGGGTCGGGACTGGAGAGAGCAGCGTAGTCAATGGACGAGCCAGGTTCAGGATAGGAGACATCAGGGTAAACGTTATCCAAGAGGAGTTTCGGTAACAGGAAGTCAACTAGGTCCCGCTTGAGCGTGATAGCTGTAGACGAGAGCGGGTTCTGCGCGTGTGGCGACCATGGCCCATGGTACCTGTCTCAGGAAGCGATAGGCAGACCGATGTGGGCACACCGCCTGGCAGCCTGGCAAGAGTCCAGAATGAGCCTGTGCAAGGAGAGAGAGAGCTACAGACCTCAGGACTCGTAGACCAGCCTCTGCTAAGGGAAGGGCAGCAGGCCTCAGGAAACAGGGAGCTGAATTAAACACTGCAGCGTCCTCCGCTTCAGCACAGGAACCAGGACACGGCCTCTGTAATGGAGAGAGAGCAGCAGGCCCCAGGAACCAGTAGACAGGCCTCAGCTATGGAAGTACAGCAGGCCTCAGGAAACAGGAAGCTGAAGTAACACTGGAGAGTCCTCCGCTTCAGCACAGGAACCAGGCCATGAACTAGGAACATGGAACATGGGACAAGATCATAGAAACTTAACGAGAGATAGCAAGCCTAGGGCTAGTGGCAAAACACATGTGACATCCAGAAAGGATTATGCTCGGCCGAGAAGGATTGTGGGGATGCAGTACTTAAAGGCCAGCGGGCCAATCCCCAGAGGAGGGTGTGAGGGCACTGCTCCAATGAGTGAGTACAAGGCTAGGTTGCAGTGATAGCTTGTACAGATGAAGTACATACCAGGAGGAGTGTTCCAGGACTGCACATGTCTGTAAGGCAAGGTAAGCAGTAAACTGAGGTGTGGATTCCTTACAGATATTTACATCTGCATGTAAGTATTTGTGTAAAACAAGATACATACAACTAGAGATGGGCTAACCTGTCTGAATTCACTCTGGTACGTAAATAAACATTATCGTTTATACCTAGCTGAGCGAGGACTCTCTCTCTTTATTTGTCTGTGTCCTGTGTGCATTTCCAAGATTAAGAACAAACAGTCAAACTACATGGAAAAGCTATTTTAAACCAAGATAAGATATATATTTTTTAAATACTCTAAATTCAGAGCATTGAAAGCAGGGTACAGAATACTGCTGACAGAATAACATTCACAATATTCTTAGGTGAAACTTTTTTTCTTTTGCGGTAGTTACATTTCAGGGAATTAACTGCAAAATATTAACCAAATTACGCTATAATTTGCGACTTTCACTAGAAATTTGTGAAAAGGGCAGTATACAAAGGGCCATGTGACCTGATGAAATTTGCTTCAGTGTTGAAATCTACAATTCACATAGATATTTAATGCTTAGTGGATTATTTTGCACGCTTGTCACTTTAGATAAATATATTAGCAAATTCTATCTGATTCACGAACATTCAGCAAAAAAGTTGCACATCATCACTCTTGTTAGAACTTTGGACCATACCATTTTCCTTGATTCATTCCAGTCCAAAGTGTAATTCTTCAGGAGCGGATCTCATACACTTATACCTAAACATGTTTAACCAAGGCTACGCTTATAGTGCCGGTGACTGTGACGCGACGGTCAGGCGACGGTCGCTGGAAAATCAAATAGAGATGACTTCCAGCGATCGCGACCAATCCGTCGCTCCGTTGCATCATGCTTACTATAAGCGCACGTGACGGCGGCAATGCATTTGTTTTGATGCGACATCGCGTTGCTGTTGCTGGCACTATAAGCGCAGCCTAAGCTATACCTTTCTTTTTATTATTACTTGTCTGTCTCAATCTTATAAAAACCATCTGTACTTGGGCTGTTACTGACAATTATCAATATCTCTATCTTGTTTGAGATCTGTGACAAATTACATTATCTCAAAGTACAGTAAAAATAATGAACAGAATCAAGAGAATTCTCACATCTGGAAGAGTGAATGTGCATATCTCAAGATTCCTTTGGAAAAGACAGCTGCATTTGCTTCAACGCTGTAAGGGAATGCAAGCGTTAACTCGCTCCCTCTGCAAGGATCAGGAAACTACACACTGGCGTCAGGCTTTCCTGCCTGAGCTACTTTTGAATTAACTCCTGATATAACAGAGCTTAAAAGGCAGGAAGTAGCTGCTTGTCAGAGGCCCTGTTAGAATGGTGGTTTGTTTCTGCTCTGCATGAGAGGAGGGTCACAGAGGATTGCCTGTGACCAGCTGGGATTCACACCCAGAACGAACCGAGCTCCAGCCCACAGGGATCCAGGCTTCTTATTCACCAGAGGGATTTGCCTGGGAACAGTGGGGACCCTAAAGCCCCACACAACAGAGAAGCCGGCACAGAAATAGGGCAAGAGACTTCCTGAGAGCAGCAGGTTTGCAACAGCTGCATCTGATGTTAATCTAGAGAAACTGGAGACGCCGGATCAGCACACTTAGATAAGGACTTTTAATATTATTCCCTGGTATTGTTTTATATGATTTGGGCTGGTAACTGGCTTAGCTGGCCAGCCAGGTAGCTAGGGCCTGTACGGTTTAGTGTCTCCCAAGGGGAAGTAGGCTTTCTTTGTATTCTTTGTGTTTTGCCTTAAAGGCACAGCGTGCCCAATATGTTGTGTTTGTGGAAACAGAAACCACTGAACATTTTGTCAAGCATAAAATACATTGTGTGGATGCTTAACTGACCTTCCCTACAGGCCCACTCCGTTACAAACATGCTAGAGAGATGTGCCTTTTAAATAAAGGGGATACCCATATATAGAGACGAAAAATAAAAAGCCATTGCATATGTTGCTTATACATTGTTGCAGGATCCAATATCTCCTTGAACAAATGGTTTATTTAAAGAAAATGTGTGCTGGAATTAAATGTAATGAAATCAATAGCTTAGTAGTCTATTGTTCAATGCTTTTCTGAATTTCAACAGCTGGGGCTGATAAAGTCCCACCATAAAACCCAGTTGTCTCATAAAATCCCTCATTTCATATTAATGTAAAGTATCAAAACTAAAGTGTCTTATTTTATATACTCCATCCCTGAGTCCAGCATTTCCTCTAACACAATTGAAGCACTAAGTCTCTTGGGTTTTATTGTGATCCATTATTGCAATCAATTAAAATGCATCCTTCTGTTGCAGTTGCTACAAATGTGTTTTGTTCTTTTTTTTTTTTTTATTAGTTTTTTTGCAGTTATATGGAAATAGCTGTTATTTTTTTTATCTCATCCTTTTTTTTATTTTATTTCTATTGCATGGTTTTTGTTATTCCATTAAAACCAAATTACGTCCTCTTGCTAGCTCGGTCTCCTCATCTGTTAAGACACTTGAGGCGATGTTAGAATATAGAGGACTGTATTCTTATAAAAAACAATTTCTGTTGATTTACGTACACATCAATGCATCTACATAATTTAGGATCTCCCCCCTCCTCAGAAGCTATTTTATGGTGCTAGAATATCCCTTCTTTTCCGCATAAAGTAGTCCATGACAAAATTCCTTTAATATATTGTGTTACATTTATTTCTTTTTTTTTTTCTGCAACTCAAAAAAAATTCCTCTGTACTGATATGTGTGTTTTTTTTTTTTTTTTAAATCTACTGTAGTACTGAGGATTGTTTTTCACAGGTCAAGAAAAATGTCTGTTGATGTTGTTAATGTACTACCTCATTGTCATGGCGGGGATTTTGTTTCCAAAATTCAAGCAAAATCTCACCAATATAAAAGTTTGTGTGATTCAAACTTCCGTAAAAGTCAATATAA